>NC_040908.2:76490093-76790093 GCF_004126475.2 Phyllostomus discolor
TAAGTCATGTGTGTACTGTGTAATCCTTCACCTAAGAAAACAGTTTTGTGAATGTGAAACTGAGTATGAATCTAAGAGCTTCATTTCTGTAATCAAGTGCATTTCTCTCTGATCGAACGGTAATGACCTATTTCAACACATCTAAGTCAAGTGGAAATGACACTCTTTAGAAAAAGGCAGGTTTAAGAAAGTAACTTCTTCAGTGTTAATAGAGCTCAGTCAATCTACTCCTTTCAGTAGAAGTGAAATGAATGGTGTCTGCAGTAATACATACTGTTTTAACACTTTAGTAGGACTGCTCTGAAATGCCACTTTTGTGGTAATTTTGTTAAAAAAAGAGCTTCTAAATTCAACTTTCTGCTACAACTGAGAGCACAGACACATAATACTAAGTCATGTTGAAGTAGAAAATACATCTTTAGAACAGATTTCATCCAAAGCACCATTTCCTGTAAAAAGAATAGGGAAGTTAAGAATTGTGTGTATGGAGCAGTATCTGACTTGGAGAAGTTGTGTTTTTTTAACATGAAACTGAGTATGAATCTAACAGTCCATTTTCTGTAACCAACTGCATTTCTCTTGTATTGAACAGTAATGAATGGTTTCAACACTTACAAATCACTTGACAATGAGACGCTTTTGAACAAAGCAGTTGTAAGAAAACATCTTGTAAAGTTTTTATAACATTACTCAATGTACTCCTCTCAGTGGAAGTTGAAATAAATGGTGTATCCATAATACACACTCTTTCCACACTTTTGTAGTATTGTTGCTCTGAAATAACACTTTTGTGCTAATTTTGACAAAGACATAGCTGCTAAGATCAACTTTCTATTACAATTATGGGAACAGAGGCCTAACACATTGTCTTCTTTAAGTAGAATGAATTCTACAGTATAGAATCCTCAAAAGTATTCTTTCATGTAAAAAGAATAGTGAAGATTAGACTTGTGTATGGCATAGTATCTGACTGGAAGAAGATGGTTTCATGAATGTGAAATGATTATATATCTAACAGTCCATTTTCTTTAAAAAGTGCATTTCTCTCAGATTGAACAGTGAGAAACTCTTTCAATGCTTCCAAATCATTCTGAAATGAGGCTCTCTTAAATAAAACAGCTTTAAGAAAATATCTTGTACAGTGTTTATTACATTACTCAGTGTACTCCTTTCAGTAGAAGTTGAAATCAATGGTTTCTCCAGTAATACACACTGTTTTAACACTTCTGTAGTAGTGTTGCTCTGAAATCCCACTTTTGTACTAATTTTGATAAAGAAATAGCTGCTACAAGTATCTTCCTGTTAATATCACATGAATAGAGGCCTAATTCATTATCCTTCTTCAGTAGAAAAGAACTCTACAGTACAGAATCTTTCAAAGTATTCTTTCAAGTAAAAAGTATAGGGAAGTTAAGACATTTCTGTATGGTGTAATAACTGACTGGGAGAAATTGGATTTGTGAATGTGAAACAGAGAATGAATCCAACAGTCCATTTTCTGTAACAAAATGCATTTCTCTGAGATTTAACAATAATGAACTGTTTTAATGCTTCTAAATCATTTGGAAATGCCAGCTCTTGAACAAAACAGGTTTCAGGACAACTTGTATAGTGTTTATATTACTCAATGTAAACCTTTCAGAAGTTGAAATGAATGGTGTCTCTATAATACATACTGTTTTAACTCTTCTGTTTTAGTGTTGCTCTCAAATGCCCCCTTTTGTGGTACATTTGATAAATAAATAGCTTCTAACATCAACTTTCTGTTACAATTGAGTGAACAGAAGTCTAACTCCATGTCTTTCTTAAGTAGAATTAACTCAGAAGTGTAGAATCTTCCAAAGTATACTTTCATATAAAAAGAATACGGAAGATAAGACATGTGTGTATGGTGTAGTATCTGACTAGGAGAAGACGGTTTTATGAATGTGAAACTGAGTATGAATCTAAAAGTCCATTTTCTGTAACAAAGTGCATTTGTCTCAGATTGAGCAGTAAGGAACAGTTTCAACTCTTCTAAATCACTCAGAAATGACACACTCACTTGAACAAAACAAGTTTAAGGAAACATCTTCTACAGTGTTTATAACATTACTCAATGTACTTCTTTCAGGAGAAGTTGAAGTGAATGGTGTCTCCAGTAATACACACTATTTTAACACTTCTTTAGTAGTGTTCTCTAAAATGCAAATTTTGTAAAAATTTTGATAACAAAATAGCTGCTAAGATCAACTTTCTGTTAATATGCATGAACAGAGATCTAAATCATTGTCTTCCCTAAGTAGAAAAAAACTGTATAGCACAGAATCTTCCAAAGTATTCTTTCAAGTAAAAATTATAGAGAAGTTAAGACATCTTTGTACATTGTAATAAATGATTGGGACAAGATGGTTTTGTGAATGTGAAACACAATGAATCTGACAGTCCATTTTCTGTAAAAAGTGCATTTCTCTCAGACTGAACAGTAATGAGCAGTTCAGTTCTTCTAAATCATTTGTAAATGAACTCTCTTGAAGAAAACTGGTTTAAGAATACACCTTGTCCAGTGTTTATAACATTACTCAATGTACTCCTTTTGGTGGAAATGAAATGAATGGTGTCTCCAGTAATACATATTCTTTTAACACTTCGGTATTCATGTTGCTCTGAAATGCCACTTTTGTGGTAATTTTGAAAAGAAATACCTTCTAAGATCAACTTTCTGTTACCATTGAGTGAACAGAGGTCTAAGTCATTGTCTTCCTTAAGTATAATAAACTCTGCAGGATAGAATTCTCCAAAGTATTCTTTGATGTAAAAAAAATATAGGGAAGTTAAGAAATGTGTGTACGGTGTAGTATCTGACAGGGAGAAGACAGTTTTTTGAGTGTGAAATGAGTATGAATCTAACAGTCCATTTTCTGTAGCAAATGTGTAGTATTACACATGTGTTCATTGAATTGTAACAGAAATTTGATCTTAGAAACTGTCTCACTATCAAAATTACAACAAAAGTGGCATTTCAGGACAATACATTCAGAAATGTTAAAACTGGGTGTATAACTGGAGAAACCATTTGTTTCAACTTCTACTGAAAGGAGTACTTTGAGTGTTATAAACACTGAAGAAATTATTTTCTTAAGTCTGTTTTGTTGTGAAAATTCTCATTTCAGAGTGGTTGGTAAGCACTGAAACCATTCATTATCCTTCAATCACAGAGATATTCACTTGGTTAGAGAAAGTGGACCATTGAATTCATACTCAGTTTCACATTCACAAAATCACTTTGTCCAATCAGGTGTTAAACAGCACATACATGTCTTATCTTTCCAATTCTTTTTACAGTTAGGAATACTTTGGAAGTATCTGTAATGGAGGGGATTATTCTACTTAAATATGACATAGTTCAGGCCTCTGTTCACTCATTTGTAATAGAAAGTTAATCTTAGAAGCTCTCTCACTATCAAAATTACTACAAAAGTGGCATTCAGAACAATACTTCTACAGAAGTTTTAAAACAGTGTGTATTACTGGAGAAACCATCCATTTCAACTTCTGAAAAGAGTACATTGACTGAGCATCATAAATACTGAAGTTATTTTATTAAAGCTGTTTTGTTCTACAGAGTCCAATTTTAGAGTAATTTGTAAGTGCTGAAACAGTTCATTGACGCTCAGTCAAGAGAGAAATGCACTTGTTTATAGAAAGCAGACTGTTAGACTCATGCTCTGATTTACATTCACAAAATCATTTTCTCTAGTCACATATTACACAGTACACTTATGCTTTATCTTCCCTGTTGTTTTTATAGGAAAGAATATTTTGGAGGGGTCTCTACTGCAGAGGTGTATTCTACTTAAACATGACATAGTGTAAGTCCTCTGTTCACTCAATTGTAACAGAGAGTTGACCTCAGAAGATCTTTCAGTATCAAAATTACCACAAAAATGGCCTTTCAGAGCAACACTCTGCAGAAGTGTTAAAACACTATGTATTATTGGAGACACTATTCATTTCCACTTCTACTAAAAGGAGTACATTTATTGAGCATTATAAACATTGAGCAAGTTATTTTCTAAACCTGTTTTGTAAAAAAAAAAGTCTCGTTTCTGAGTGTTTTGGAACATTGAAACAGCTCATTACTGTTCAGTCAGAGAGAAATACACTTGTTTACAGAAAGTGGACTATTAGATTCATACTCAGTTTCACTTTTACAAAATCGCTTTGGCCAGGTCAGGTACCACACAGTCCATGCATGTCTTATCTCTGCAATTCTTTCTACAGGTAACAATACTTTGGTGGAATCTGTACTGCAGAATTTTATTCTACTTAAAGATGACATAGTGATTCATGTCTGTTCACTGAATTGTAAGATAAATTGATCTTAGAAGCACTTTTACTGCCAAAATACCTGAAAAGTGGCATTTCAGAGCAATACTTTGACAAAAGTGTTAAATCTGTATGTATTACTGGTGTCACCATTCATTACAAGTTCTACTGAAAGGAGCACATGGGCTAATATTATAAACACTGAACAAGATGTTTTCTTAAACATCTTTTGTCCAAAAATTCTCATTTATAAATGATCTGGAAGCATCCAAACAGTTCATTACCATTCAATCAGAGAGAAAAGCAGTTGGTGATAGAATGTGGACTGTTAGATTCATACTCAGTGTTACACTTATAAAACCATTTTCAGCAAGTCAGGCACTACACAGTACACAAATGTCTTATCTTTCCTATTATTTTTACAAGAAACAATACTTCTGAGGAATCTGTATGGAGACGTTTATTCTACTTAAAGATGACATATTGTTAGGTGTCTATCCACACAATTGTAACAGAAAATCGTTCCTAGTAGCTATTTCACTATTTAAGTTACCACAAACATGGCATTTCAGAGCAGGACTAATAAAGAATTGATAAAACAGTATGTATACTGGGGACACTATTCATTTTACTTCTACTGAAATGAGTACATTGACTGAGCAGTATAAACACTGAAGAAGTTATTTTCCTAAACCTGTTTTGTTCTAAAGAGTCTCATTTCTGAATGATCTGTCAGTGTTGAAAAAGTTAATTATCGTACAGAGAGAAAGGCACTGGGTTACAGAGAATGGACTGTTAGATTCATACTGAATTTCACTTTTGCAAAATCACTCTTGGCAAGTCAGGTACCAAACAAGACATGCATGTCTTATCTCCCCAAGTCCTTTTACAGTTAAGAATACTTTGGGGGAAACTGTACTGCAGAGGTTTATTCAACTTAAAGTTAATATAGTCTTAGGTATCTATTCAGTCAATTGTAAGAGAAAATTTGTCGTATATGTTCTTTCTCTACCAAAATTACCACAAAATTGGCATTTTAGAGCAATACTTTTACAGAAGTGTTGAAACAGTTATATTATTACAGATGCCATTCATTTCAAGTATTACTAAAAGGAGTACATTGACTAATATTATAAACAGTTTAAGCTGTGTTTTTTAACATGTTTTGTTCAAAACATTCTCATTTACGAGTGCTTTGGAAGCATTCAAACATTTTTTGCTGTTCAATCAGAGAGAAATTCACTTGGTTACAGGAAGTGGAGTGTTAGATTCATACTCAGACTTTCACAAAACCATTTTTAGCAGGTGAAGTACTACATTGCATGCATGGTTTATCTCCCCAATTCTTCTGACAGGTAGGAATACTTAGGAGGATTCTGTACTGCAGATGTTTATTCTACTTGTGAAGACATAGTGTTTGGCGTCTGTTCACTGAATTGTAAATGACGTTGATCTTAAATGTCCTTCGCAACCAAAATTACCTCAAAAGTGGCGTTTCAGAGCAATACTTCTACAGAAGTATTAAAACAGTGTGTATTACTGGAAACACCATTCATTTCCAAATTCTAGTGATAGGAAAACTTTGACTAAGTGTTAAAAACACTGTAAAAGGAGTTTTCTTAAACCTGTTTTGTTCAAAAGAGTCTCATTTCCAATTGATTTGGAATTGTTGAATGAGTTCTTTAACATTCAGCCAGAGGGGAATGCACTTGTTTACAGAGAGTGCACTGTTAGATCCATACTCATTTTTATATTCACAACACCGGATTTTCCAAGTCAGGTACAACAGAGAACATTCATGTCTGTTCTTTTCTATTCTTTTTCAGGAAAGGATACGTTGACCAAATCTGTACAGCAGAAGTTTATTCTACTTTACAGATGACATCGTCTTTGGCATCCATTCACACATTTGAGGACACAAAACTTTTTCAGAAGCTCTTCATTATCAAAATTACCACAAAATTGGCACTTCAGAGGAATAGTTCTAAGTGGTAAAATAGTATGTATTACTGCAGACACCATTTGTTTCAACTTCCACTGAAAACAGTACACTGAGTGAGCTATATACACAGTGCAGACGTTGTTTGCTTAAATCTGTTTTGTCCAAAAGAGTCTCAATTCCAAGTGATTTGGAAGCTTTGAAACACTATATTATCATCCAATCAGAGAGAAATGCTCTTGTTTACAGAAAGTGGACTGTTAGATTCATACTCAGTTTCACATTCACAAAACTGGTTTCTCCAAGTGAAGTACTACACAGTACAGCATGTCTTATCTACCCTATTCTTTTTATAAGAATATTTTGGAAGAATCTTTATATCAGGCATTTATTCCTCTTTAAAGATGACATCATGTTTGGCATTTTTTCACTCTACTGAGGACAGAAAATTGATTTCAGAGCTTTTTCCCTATCAAAATTACCACAAAAGTGGCATTTCAAAGCAATACTTCTACAGAGCTCTTAAAAACAGTATTTATTACTGGAAATACCATTCATTTCAACTTCTACTGAAAAGAGTACACCGACTGAGCATTACAAATGCTGCACAACATGTTTGCTTAAAACTGTTTCATTCTAAAGAGTAACATTTCTGAATGATTTGGAAGCTTTGAAACAGTTCATTACATCTCAATTAGAGAGAAATGCACTTGGTTACACAAAGTGGACTGTTAGATTTATCCTCAGTTTTATATCCACAAAACCGTATTTTCTAAGTCAGATACAACACAGGACATGCATGTCCTATCTTCCCTATTCTTTCTACAGGAAAGAATAGTTTGGATGAATCTGTACTGCAGAGGTTTAGTCTACTTTAAAGATGACATAGTCTTTGGAATTTGTTCAACCATTTGAGGACATAAACTTTATTTCAGAAGCTCTTTCCCTTTCAAAATTACCAAAAAGGTGGCATTTCAGACTAATACTTCTATAGAATTGTTAAAAGAGTATGTATTACTGGAGACAGCTTTCATTTCAACTTATACTGAGAGGAGTACATTTACTAAGTGTTATAAATATGGCATGATGTGTTTGTTTAAACCTGTTTTGTTCAAAAGAGTCTCAATTTTGAGTGACTTGGAACCTTTGAAACACTTCATTACCGTTCAATCAGGGAGAAATGCAGTTGGTTACAGAAAGTGGACTGTTAGATTCATACTTAGGTTCATATGCAGAAACCATTTTCTACCAGTCAAGTACTACACAGTTCACACTTGTCTTATATTCCGTATCCTTTTCACAGGAAAGAATACTTTGGACAAATCTGTACTGCAGAGTTTTTTTTCTACTTTAAAGATGACATAGTATTAGGCATTCATTCACTCATTTAAAGACAAAAAATTATTTTGGAAACTGTTTTTGCTATCTTAATAACCACAAAAGTAGCATTTCAGAGCAACATGTGGACAGAACTATTAAAACAGCATGTATTACTGGAGACACCATCCATTTCTACTTCTAATGAAAGGAGTTCGTTGACTGAGCATTATAAATACTACAGAAGGTGTTTGCTTAAACCTTTAAAGATGACATGGTATTAGACATCCCTTCACTCATTTGGGAAGAAATAATTTATTTTGGAAGCTCTTTCTGTATCAAAATAATCACAAAAGTGGCATTTCAGAGCAATAAGTGGACAGAACTGTGAAAACAGTATGTATTACTGGAGACAACATTTATTTCAACTCCTACTGAAATGAGTACTTTGAGCATTATAAACACTGCAGAAAGTGCTTCCTCAAAGCTGTTTTGTTCAAAAGAGTCTCATTTCTGAGTGATTTGGAAGAGCTGAAACAGTTCATTATGGTTCAATCAGAGAGAAATGCACTTGGTTACCAAAAGTGGGCTATTAGATTCATAATCAGTTTTACATTTACAATACCATTTTCTCTGAGTCAGGTACTACACAGTAAAGGTATATCTTATCTCCCCTATTCTTTTTACAAGAAGAATACTTCAGAAGAATCTACACTGCAGGTGTTTATTCTCCTTTAAAGATGACATTGTGTTTTGCATCTTTTCACTCAGGACAGAAAATTGATTTCAGAGCCCTTTCACTATCAAAATTCCCACAAAAGTGGCATTTGAAAGCAATACTTCTACAGACCTCTTAAAATATTATATATTACTGGAGACGCCATTCATTTCAACTTCTACTGAAAGGAGTACATTGACAGAGCATTATAAACACTGTAGAACATGTTACTTAAATATGTTTTTTTGTGAATCATGCTTATTCCTGTGTTATTTGGAAGGGTTGAGACAATTCACTAGTGTTGTATGAGAGACAAAAGCACTTAGTTACAGAAATTGAACAGTTAACTTCATAGTCATTTTCACATTCACAAAACCATATTCTTCATGTCAGGGATTACTCAGTACCTGCATGTCTTATCTTCTCTGTGCTTTTTTGTAGGAGAGAATACTTTGGGGGGAATCTGTACTGCAGAGGTTTATTCTGTTTTAAAGTTGACATAGTCTTATTCACCCGTTTAGTTATTTCAGGGCAGAGAATTGATTTCAGAAGGTCTTTCACTATGAAACTTTCATGATAGTGATATTTCAGAAAGATATTTTAACAGAATGCTGAAAACAGTATGTCTTATCTCAAGCACCACTCATTTTATCTTCTGAGATGAGTACATTTACATGGCATTAAACTCTGCATACGGGTTTTGTTGGAAACTCACATCATATGAAATATTCTAATTTCCATGGGTTTTTTTTGAGGGATTCAAACACTTCACTACCATGTTATCTGAGTGAAAAGGACTTGGAGCTCCCAAAATGTGCTGTTAGATTTGTATTCATGTAGACGTTTACAAAATTGTAGTGTCCAAGTCTGTACTTACATATGTACATGCACTTTATACACTGTACATGTGTGCCTTATCTGGGCTACACCTTTCTACTGGAAATAACACCTTAGAGAAAACTACTATAGTAGCGTATTTTCCTCAAAGCTTACATGGTCCTACATATTCTGTACCTCATTTGCTCTGAAAAAACAATTTCAGCAGCTCTTTCTCTAACAAATTTATCATGGAAGTGATTATATTTCAGAAAAATACTTGCACAGAATGCTGAAAACAGTACGTGCTATCTGAGACACATCTCACTTCATCTTCTACTGAAATGCCATTGACATGGCATTAAACACTGTAGATGGCTGTTGCTGGAAACCCCCTGCAGATTAAATATTCTCTTGCTGGAGTGATATGGAGGGATATGAACACTTCACTACTGTGTTATCTACAAAAATCATATAGTGTGTTTATAATGCCATGTGAATATACTCATTTCAGTAGAAAAAGAAATGAGTGGTGTCTCTGATAATATGTACTGTTTTCAGCACTTGTTCTGAAGTATCTTTCTGAAACATGATCATTTCAGAGGAAATTATAATAGTGAAAGAACTACTGGAATCACTTTTCCATGGGCAAATGAGCAAATAGATGCATAGGACTATGTCATGTTTGCAGTACAGTTTTCTACTAAACCACAGTATTCTCCCAAATATTCTTTCTAGGAGGAAAGCATAGCTCAATTTTGAAATGTATGTACAGTGTACTACCTGAATTCTATTTTACAGGTTTATGAATGTGAAAGTGAATATGAACATAATATTTCAATCTCAGTGCTCCAAGGGCATTTCACTCTAATAATACAGTAGTGAGGGATTTGAACCATGCAGATTACTCTGGTATCCAAATATTTGGTATGAGGCAGGTTTTCTGGTAATCCCATCTTCATCATTCATAATGACATGCAGAAGTAGTCATTTCCATAGAAGATGAAAAGAGTGCTATCTCAGATAATATGTACTGTTTTCAGCACTTCAACGGAAGTATCTTTCTGAAGGACGATCACTTCCATAGTAAGTTTGATTTTGAAAGAGCTACAGAAATCACTTTTCTGTCAGCAAATGAGTGAACAGATACATAGGACAATACCACCTTCAAAGTAGAATAAGTATCTATAGTAGAGATTTCTCCTATGTATTCTTTCCAGCAAAAAAAGTGTAGCCCAACTAAGACATGAATGTACAATTTACTACCCGACTTGAACAACACATATTTGTTAATGCCAAAATGAATGTGAACATAACAGTTCACTTTGTTCTCCAAGTCCATTTAACTGTGATAAAACTGTAGTGAATTCTTTGAACTCCTCCAAATCACTCGTGAATGAGTGATGCAGACAGCAGCCCACAGTGCCTGCATCATTATAGATGAAATGAGACACTCACACAGACTACCAAGACTGGTGAAGGAAAAGGGACAACATGGCTTTTCTCTCAAGGGGAGCAAAAGCCTTGGCCCTTGCCATGGCTGGTCTTTATTGGGTTTCTTGGCACATTACCTGATGGTCCTCACTTACTGTGCATAAGTTCACTTTAGGTGGTTACCTTTTACAGAAAACAAAGGAGCCAGTGCCACTAATCACATCACAGAAAAGGGATATTTGCCAATGAAAAGGGAAAAGTGGTTGAACCTGTTACTCTCCAAACTGGGGAGTTTTAGCATGGATTTTAGGAAGTTACAGTAAGCACTTGCTATCTCAATTCAGGGTGAGCAAGTTTTAGCAAAAGAAGACTCAAAGAAGCCTAGGCATATTGCAGGCCTGATTCCCCACGGGAAAACTTATACATGTGTATGGGTCCTGTGCATCTCTGAGTGGGAGCTGGGCCCATGCCACACAGAATGGTCTCCTACAAATGAGAATATTTCAAATAATGCACATTTTTATAGAAATCCATCTGCACCATTTATAATGGCATGCAGAAGTAGTCATTTAAGTATGAGATGAATATTAGAGGTGTATGAGAACAGTTTACAGCACATATTTTGAAATTTCCATTTGCAGGGCTTGTCAGGCAAGGCTCATTTCAGTATATGATGAATTTTAGTGGTGTATGAGATCATAACTGCTGTTTTCAGAAGTTCTGTTGAAGTATCTCACTGATACATGATTACTTCAGTGTTAACTGTCATAGTGAGACAGGTATTGAAATCATTCTTCCACGGGCAAAGATTCTTAACCAGATCTAGGAAGAAAACAGAAAGACATTAACCTCAGAAGAATCAAATATCTAGCTTTATGCATTCTCCACCCCTCCCAACCCCCACAGCCAGGCAGAGAAAAATTTATCTCAAGAATCTTCTCTATATAGCTTTTATGTGGTCCTTTTTAACTGGGTGCAAATTAAACCAACCTTAATCATCTAGCTACGATGGATTCAACATCCTTTAATTAGGATGACAGCCAGCCACACACTCCCCATTCCCTCTCTTGTCCAGTTATTCCCTTGTGATTGATATCTAAAAGGCTTCTCATTTATGTATTCTAGATCACATAAAGTTAAAGATACTCCACATGATATGTCCAAATATCAGATAGGCAGACATTCTCATCAGACACTTGAGCAATATATGTTCTTGACACTATTTACAAACGGGGAAATACAGACCCAGGGCATTGGAAGACCTCTAAGAGTCCTCACAGAGTGGGGTTTCTGAGGGGACTGGTGTTGCTGCTCTCACTTAGGGGCAGCTGAGGCTGATCCTCTGATGACTCTGATGATTCTCTGTGACTGGCCTGAGAATTCCTGCTGAAGATAGAAAAGAAAATGTATATTCTCAAAGGCAGCAGAATTGTGGGATTTGACCATGGAGATTTCTGATTCCAATTCACTGATGAGAAAACTGAGTCTGAAAAGTTTTTGGGTTTTTCTTTGAAAACACAAAGTATAGGGCATGGCACCAATAACACATCTTTTTATTTCAAAAGGTTTTATCACAAAATCACAAATATGAAATTCTGTAACAGAACAATATCACATTCAAGTACACTATATGATGTTTTATATGAAATGTTCAAATTAAAACTATAAACTAGTACACCCATATTATTATGGTACCAACCACACTTAAGCAGTTGCCAATTCTGCCAGATGCTGTATTTTCAGGGATAGTTTTTGTACCTCAGGATTTTGGCTTTAAATTTCAGACCAAGAAACAAGGAACATGTAGAGTACTTATTCAGTATTGAATGTGTATGGTTGACATTCACTAATATAATTTTATATAGATCTCAAAAGTACAACTTTATTATACATTATGTGGATATATTATTGTGCTCACCATCCACAGCAAAGTCTTTTCATCAGCAATTAATTATTCTTACCCTCTTCTAATTTGCTCTACCCTTCTTCCCTGCTTTGATCACCATATTTTTCTCTTTGTTTATGAATTTTTTTCTGATTAATTTTACTCTCTATGTATAAGCCATGTTCCAAACCCAATTCCTCTGATATCTGTCAGACTGTCTTCACTATCTATGACTCCATTTGTATTTTGTTTGTTTTGTTTATAAGCTTATAAATATAAGTGAATTCATATGGTAGTTTTCTTTCTCTGACTTGCTTATTTTACTAAGCGCACTAAGTAAAGGCCACTACACTAAGGCCATTCCCATTGTTCCAAAAGTTACCTTTTCTTTATATTTATGGCTGTGGAATATTCTATTGTGTACATAGCCTCATGCATTCTTGTTGAGTATACAGATTAATGCAGGGACGAGACAAAACACTATATAGTTTCTTCAAAAAATTAAAAGTTAAGCTGCCTAATGACCCAGCAGTTCCACTTATGAAAATCTATGTGAAGAAAGCTGAAACACTAAACCAGAAAATGCATATGCACCCCTGTGTTTATTGCAATGTTATTTACAATAGCCAGTATCTGGAAGCAGCCCAAGTGCCCATCAGTACACGAGTGGATATAAACTTGAGCTCTTGATTCTGATCTACTGTTTTACATGTCTGTTTTTGTGCAAATACTTCACTGTTTTGATTATTAGAACTTTGTAGCATAGTTTGAGATCAGGACAAGCAATATCCTCAGCCTTATTCTTTTTCTCAAAGCTACTTGGAACATTTAGGGCCTTTTTTGGTTCCATGCAAATTTGAAAATTATTCAATCAAATCCTGAGAAAAATAACATTTGCATGTTGAGAGGGACTTCACTGAACCTGAAAATTTACTTCGGAGGGACAGTCATTTTAACAATTTGAACTTATCAATCACTTCACACATTTTTTCTTTTATTTTTTTCTTGTCTGTAAACTTTTTCAGTGTCTTATAGTTTTTTTCATTATCTTACAATTTTGGTAGTACTTGTTTTTACCTTTTTGCATACATTAATTCCTAAATAGTTAATTTTTTCTCATGCCAGTGCAATGGAATTACTTCATTTATTTCTTCTTTGGATTTTTAAATATTCTTGTATTGTTGTTCAATTACAGAG
The DNA here is from genome assembly GCF_004126475.2 of Phyllostomus discolor. Lineage (NCBI taxonomy): Eukaryota > Metazoa > Chordata > Mammalia > Chiroptera > Phyllostomidae > Phyllostomus > Phyllostomus discolor. The sequence continues at coordinate 76,503,708 of NC_040908.2, forward strand.
GTCTGCGTTTTCCACACATGACTCCCCTGACTCCAGCCAAACCTGCTTCCCTCCCTTGCTTACAAACTCTCCCTTGGTTTTTTCCATATGTCCTTTATAGTAGTTGCTGAAAACCCTTTCCCCATTATACCTTCCCATTTCCCCTCTGGTTACTGTCAGATCATTCTTAATTTCAATGTCTCTGCTTCCTTTTTTCTTTTGTTGATTATATTTCATTTAAAAGTGAGATCATATGGTATATCCATCACCACCCAGCTTATTTCACTTAGCATAATGACCTCCAGTTCCATTCATGCTGTCTCAAACAGTAGGAGCTCCTTTTTCTCTGCTGTGTATTATTCCATTGTGTAAATGTAGCATAGTGTTTGATCCACTCTTTTACTGATGAGCACTTACGTTGCTTCCAATACTCAGCTATTGTAATGTGTGCTGCTATGACCATTGGGGTGCATAGGTCCTTTTGGGTTGGTGTTTCAGGTTTCTTAGGATATAATCCCAGCAGTGGAATTGCTGGGACAAAAGGAAGTTCCATTTTTAGTTTTCTGAGGAAATTCCATACCAGTTTCCACAGTGGCTGCACCAGTCTGCATTTTCACCAACAGTGCACCTAGGGATCCCTTTTCTCCACATCTTCTCCAACTCTTGTTTGTTGATTTGTTTATTATGGCCATTCTGACTGGTGTAAAGTAGTATCTCATTGTGCCTTTAATTTGCATCTTTCTGATGGCTAAAGATGCTGAGCATCTTTTCATATGTCTCTGGTCCATCTGTATGACCTCCTTGGAGAAGTGTTTGTTCATGTCCTTTGCCAATTTTTATTTTTTATTTTTTTGTATTTCTGGAGTGGAGTTGTGTGAGTTCTTTGGAAATCAAACACTTCTCTGAGGTGTTATTGGCAAATATGTTTTCCCATAAAGTGGGTTCTCTTTTCATTTTAATGCTGTTTTCTTCAGCCATGCAGTAGCTTTTTAATTTGATGAGGTCCCATTTGTTTATTGTTTCCTTTATGTCCCTTGTTTTAGGGCACATTTCAGTGAAGATGTAGCTGCATGGAATATCTGACATTTCCTGCCAAAGTCTTCCTCTATGACTTTTATGGTGTCACGACTTATATTTACATCTTTTATCCAGTTTGAATTTATTTTTGTGTATGGTATAAGTTGGTGATTGAGTTTCATTTTTTGGCATGTAGCTGCCCAGATCTCCCAACACCATTTCTTGAAGAGGCTATTTTTACTGCATTTTATGCTTCTTCCCCCTTTGTCAAATATTAATTGACCATAGAGAACTGCGTTTATTTCTGGGCTCTCTGTTCTGTTCCATTAGTCTATATGTCTGTTCTTATGTCAGTATCAGGCTGTTTTGATTCTGGTATCCTTGTAGTACAGTTTGATATCAGGTATTTTGATCTGTCTAACTTTGCTCTGTTTTCTCAAAATTGCCACAGCTATTCGGGGTCATTTATGGTTGTATATAAATTTTTGAAGTGTTCCTTCTATATCCGTGTTACTTTAATAGGTATTGCATTGAATCTATAAATTGCTTTGAGTATTATGGACATTTTGATGATGCTAATTCTTCCAATCCATGAACAAGTGTATGTTTCCATTTGTTTGTGTCTTCCTTGATTCCTTTCTTCAATGTTGTGTAGTTTTCTGAGTACAGGTTTTTACCTCCTTGGTTAGGTTATTCCTAGGTATGTTATTTTTCTTGTTGCTATGTCAAACGGGATTTTTTTTTCCTGATTTCTGTTTCTGATATTTCATTGTTGGCATACAAAAATGCCTTTGATTTCTGAATATTGACTTTGTATCCCGCTGTTTTGCCAAATTCATGTCAAAACTGCTTTGTCAAGCAGTTTTTGGTGGAATCTATAGGATTTTCTGTGTACACTACAAAGACAGTTTTGTTTCCTTTTTTCCAATTTGGATGCCTTTTATTTCCTTTTCTTGTCTGATTGCTGTGATTGGACTTCCAATACTATGTTGAATAGAAGTGGTGAAAGTGGACAACCTTATTTGTTCTTGAACTTAGTGGGGAAGTTTTCAGTTTTTGCCTATTAGGTTAATGTTGGCTGTGGGTCTCTCATATATGGCCTTCATTTTGTTAATGAATGCTCCCTTAATTCCCACTTTGCTGAGTGTTTTAATCATAAGTGGGTACCGTACCTTATCAAATGCTTTTTCTGCATCTATTGATATGATCATGTGATTTTTGTCTTTGTTTTTGTTTATGTGATGTATTATTGTTGGAGTCCGCCCTGCCTGGTTTCAAGAAGCTGTAACCTCCCATGGCTAAGGCTGAGTTAGAGGCCTCTGAACCAGGAGACACTAAGGAGACAAGCTTATCTCACTGGTGGGAGCGCTGCCTCCTCCTTGCCTGGCCCCCATTGCTTGCCTGGTTAGCCAAAGATGGGTAACATTTCTCAGGAGAGAATGGACCTAAGACTGGCATGATCATGTGGGAAAGGCCCCCCAGGGAAGAGATCCAGGGGGCTGTGGAAATGAGGGGGTGATCGACCCCTGCCCCCTAACCTTTGACAAAGCCTGGGTCCTTGTTCTGGCTGTGAGAAATCCAAATCTCCCAGCTGCCTTTGTCTCCTCTGCCCAACTCAGGCCTGTGGATATAACAAGGGGCAGTGCAGTCCAGACCAGAATCTGCGGGCCCCCAGAGTAATTAGACCTGGGGCATAGAATATGCAAGATCTTGTGAAACCTGCTTGCTGAGGATGCTCTTGAATTAGAATATGAAGGCATGGGCAGGAATCAAAATTAGCTTTTAGGTCCTGTAGTTTTTAGGTGGTAAAACCCCAAACTCAGCATGAGCCCTTTTAGCTCTTTGAAGGTATACTCGTTTGATATTCCCTGCCAGACTGTAATCAACAAACTGTATCTGTATTCTTAATAAAAGCCTGCTCAGGTGGGAAGACACAGTGCTCCTCCCTTGAAAGAGTGGCCGTTCTGTTCCTATTTCTCCACAGGACTTAGTAGTCTGTGTGTATGTTTCTCATGTCTTGAGCATCTCCAGCATTCATGGTCCCTGCAGCTCAGTAACTGCCTCATATTATGTTTATTGATTTGAGAATATTGTACTCCCCTTGCATCCTTGGGTTGAATCCCATTTGGTCATGGTGTGTGATCTTTTTAATATATTGTTGGATGCAGTTTGCCAATATTTTGAAGAGGATTTTAGCATCTCTGGTCATCAGCAATATTGGCCTGAAGTTTTCTTTCTTTGTTGTGTCTTTATCTGGTTTTGAGATTAAGATGATGCTGGCTTCATAAAAAGAGTGTAGGGGTCTTCCATCTTCTTGGATTTCTTGGAATACTTTGTGAAGGATAAAGGTTAGCTCTTCCTTAAATGCTTTGTATAATTCTCCATTGAATCCGTCTGGTCCATGGTTTTTGTTTCTTTGGAGTTTTTTGATTACTGCTTCAATTTTGTTAGCTGTTATTGATCTGTTCAGGCATTCTACTTTTTCTACATTCAGTTTTGGAAGATTATGTTTTTCTAGAAATTTGTGCATTTCACCTAGGTTTTCAAATTTCTTGGCATATAGTTCTTCATAGTAATTTCTTACAATTGTTGATTTTTCTCTCCTCTTTCATATCTGATTGTGTTCATTTGGGTTCTATCTTTTTTTTTCTTGATGAGTCTCCTTAAAGGCTTGTCAATTTTGTTTATCTTTTTAAAGAACCAGCTCCTGGGTTTACTGATCCTTAGAATTGTGCCTTTAGTCCCTATGTCATTTAATTCTACTCTGAGCTTGGTTATTCATTTACTTATAGTTGCTCTGGGATGTCTTTGTTGTTGTTCCTCTAGTTCTTGCAAGCATAAGATTAGGTTGTTTATTTGAAATGTTTCTATCTTTCTTAGGTTGGTCTCTAGCGATATGAACTTCCCTCTCAGGATTGCCTTCATTGTGTTTCATAGGTTTTATATTGTCGTGATTTCATTTTCATTCCCAGAAACTTTTTCATTTCTTTCTTAATCTCATTCTTGACACATTCATTGTTTAATAGCGTGCTATTCATTCTCCATGAGTTTGAGTGTTTTAGGTCTTTTCCTTGAGGTAAGTTTCTAGTTTCAGTTCCTTGTTGTCAGAGAAAATGCTTGATGTGATTACAATTTTTTTGAATTTTTTGAGGCTTGTTTTGTGTCCTATCATGTGGTCTATCTCTGAAAATGTTCCATGTGCATTTGAAAACAATGTGTATTTTGCTTCTTTGGGATGAAAGGCTCTCTATATATCAGTGAGGTCCATTTGATCTAGGGCATCATTAAATGCTATAGGAGAATGGTCTGTGTGGCATGGGCCCAACTCCCACTCAGAGATGAACAGGACCCACATGGATAGGTTCTCACATAGGGAATCAGTCCTGTGTTGCACCTAGGCTGCTTTGAGACTTGCTTTTGCTAAAACTCCCTCACCCTGAACTGAGGCAACAAGTGCTTACTGTAACTTCCTAAAGTCTGTGCTAATTCTCCCAAGGACTGAAGTGTAACCAGACCCATTACTCTTATCATTCCCTTGCACTTGCAACATTTTTTTCCACATCCTCAACAATAATCTATAATGGCTGAACCCTAAAACTGGCTTGATAGACTGAATTTACAAGTTTGGGTACTAGCTGCCCTTGGATGCCCTGCTGTCTTAATCCTTATTTGTGCTTTATGATATATATGAAGGTTATTTTCTTAAGATTGCATTTGGGAACAGCAAATAGTAGGTTTCACAGGCTTAACAGCTACAATCATTTCAAAAAACAAAAAAAAAGGGGAGATGTTGAGAACTGCCCTGCCTGGTTGCAGAAGCTGTGACCCCCCACCCCACCATGGGTAAGGCTGAGTGAGCAACCTTCCAACCATAAGCCACTAAGGAGACAAAGCTTATCTCCCTGGCAGGGGTGCCACCTCTGCTCCTTTTATTTCACCCTACCTGGCCCCCAGTGCTTAATTGCTTAGCCAATGACCAGTATGATTCCTTAAGGGAGGATCAATGTAACACAGGCACGATCATGGGGAGCCCTCAGGGAAGGACTTGGAGGGCTATAAAGAAAGGGAGTGGTGGGCCCCAACCCCTCAGCTTTGACATAGCCTGAGTCGTCATTCTGTCTGCAAGAAGTCTCCTAATCTCTTGGCTGCCTTACTTCCTCTGGTCTACCTAAGCCTGAAACAATGCTGGTGGTGGGTGCAGCACTGTGCTGGAAAGGGCAGGTTTCCCAGGGTGATCAGGCCTAAGAAAGAATGCATAAAATTCTATGAAACCTATTTTGCTGATACCCTCATCTTAAATAATAAGGGTCCAAGCCTGAAATGTTTGTTCCCCAAAGTTTTATGACCCTTTAACTCTCTGACCTTGACTCAGAATAAACCCTCAGAATTCCTAGAATGTTATCTATGTGATCATTACTGCCTGACAATGACCGGTGGACTTTATCTGAGAATGTGGGTCTTTGGAACTGCTGGTTGCTTGCTGATTATAATAATGCTCTGTATACTTTGATGTATTTGTGAATTATTTTCCCAGGGCCATGTGAGAGACCAGCAAGAAGCAAGCTTTGTGGGATCTATAGTGGTCCTAACTAAAAACAGGGGGGAAATATAGGAGATCGTTCTATGTGGCATGGGCCCAGCTCCCACTCAGAGATGCACAGGACCCATGCACATGGATAAGTTCTCCCATGGGGGATCAGGCCTGCATTGTACTTAGGTGGCTATGAGACTTGCTTTTGCTAAAACTCCCTCACCCTGAATTGAGACAGCAAGTGCTTACTGTAACTTCCTAAAATCCATGCTAAACCTCCCCAGTATGGAGTGTAACTGGTTCAACCACTTTTCCCTTTGCATTTGCAAATATCCTTCTTCTGTGACGTGATTAGCGGCATCAACTCCTTTGTTTTCTGTAAAAGGTAAACATCTAAAGTGAACCTGTGCATAGTAAATGAGGACCATCATGTAGTGTGCCCAGAAAAGCAATAAAGGCTTGTCAAGGCAAGGGCCAAGGCTTTTTTCCCCTTGAGAAAGAAGCTATGCAATCCCTTTTCCTCCACAGGACTTGGTAGCCCATGTGAATTTCTTGTATCTCATCTATAATGTGGCAGACCCCAAGAGCCAGGGTCCACATCAAAATGCCACAATATCTTTGTTGGTATTTTGTTTGGAAGATCTGTCCATTTTTGACAGTGGAGTGTTAAAATCCAGTACTATAATTGTGTTGCTATCAATATCTTTTTTTAAAATTTTTTAAAGATTTTATTTATTTATTTTTAGAGAGGGAAGGGAGGGAGGGAGAGGGAGAGAGAGAGAGAGAGAGAGAGAGAGAGAGAGAGGGAGAGAGAGAGAGAGAGAGAGAAACATCAATACATCAATGTGCGGTTGCTGGGGGTCATGGCCTGCAACCCAGGAATGTACCCTGGCTGGGAATTGAACCTGGGACACTTTGGTTCCCAGCCCGCACTCAATCCACTGAGCTATGCCAGCCAGGGCATCAATATCTTTTTTGAAGTCCTCCAAGATTCTCTTTATGTATTCCTTTGTTCCCATGTTTGGTGCATATATATTTACAATGTGTATGTCTTCTTCATGAATTCTTCCCCTGAGTATAATAAAGTGACCTTCTGGGTCTTTTTTGTGGTTCTTTTTATAAAGTCTATTTTGTCCGATATAAGTATTGCTACTGAAGCTTTTTTTTTTTCTATCCATTTGCTTGGAATATCTGTTTCCAGCCCTTCACTTTCATTCTGTGTAGGTCTTTTATTCTGAGGTAGATCTCTTGTAGGCAGCATATGTGTGAGTCATGTTTTCTTATCCATTCAGCTTTTCTGTGTCTTTTAATTGGGGCATTTAATCCATTTAAGATTATTATTAATAAGTATTTATTCATTGCCATTTTTGGTACCTGTTGTTCCTCTCTCTTTCACTGTTTTTCGTTCTCTCCTTAAAGCATCTTAAGCATTTATAAGCACTTTTAGCATCTCTTGCAGTTCTGGTTTTGAGGAGGTATATTCTTTGAGGCTTCTTTTATCTGGGAAGCTCCTTATTTGGCCTTCCATTTTAATTGAGAGCATTGCTGGATACAGTAGTCTTGGTTGCAGGCCTTTGGTTTTCATTACTTGGAATATTTCTTGCCATTTCCTTCTGGCTTGGAGTATTTCCATTGAGAAGTTAGCTGCTATTCTTATCAGGGCTCTCTTATATGTTGCTTTCTATTTCTCCCTTACTGCATTTATGATTTTCTGTTTGTCTTGGAATTTTGCTATTTTGATGATGATGTGTCTTGAAATGGACCTCTTTAGGGTCCTCTTGATTGGGTGGGACTCTCTTCATTTCTGGATTTGTATGGCCTTTTCTCTCATCAAATTAGGGAAGTTTTCCATTATTACTTTTTCAAACAGGTTTTCCATTCCTTGCTCTTCTTCTTTTCCTTCTAGTATCCCAATTATACGGATATTATTATGTTTCATGTTGTCCTACATTTCCATTAACCCCTCCTGGTTCTTTCTGAGCCTCTTTTCCTTTTCTTACTCTTTCTGGGTGTTTTTTTCTACCTTGTCATCCAGCTCACTGATCCAATCCTCTGCTTCATCCAGCCTGCCTTTGATTCCTTCTACTGTGTTCTTTAGTTCAGAAAGTGTGTTCTTCTTTTCCTCTTCACCCTTGTTGATAGTTTCTATTTGTTTTTTCATGTTGATATAGTTTTCAGTAAGTTCATTGTAGTTTCCCTGTAGTTTTTGGTAATTCTCTGTGAGCTCATTGAGCTTCCTGATAACGACTGCTTTGAACTCAATATCTGATAGTTGACTTGACCCTGCTTCACTTAGCATTTTTTCTGAGGCTTCCTCCTTTCCTTTCATTTGGGGATTGTTTCTTTGTCTTCCCATTGCTTGTGAGACTCTTCTTGTTAACCCCTGTTTCTTAAATTCATCTATTCTGACTACTTGGTTTTATGGTGTAAACTTCTATGCTAGAAGACCTGTGAGATTCAGTGGTGCAGTCTCCTTGATCTCCTGGGATTGCTGGTCTTGGTCTGTCATTTATGTTGGCTATCTGTATGTCTTTAGTGTTTGGTTATTGTTTTCCGGGGTCCAGCCTCAGTGGGTCTCAGCGTCCCCGAAGGAGGAATGACTCAGGGGAAATGAGACAGACACCAGATGTGATGCTGGAGGACAGCTAGGCTCTCTAAACCTGACTCACCGAGAAAAATCAATCTTTATCTTTTTTCAATTTTTTTTTTATTTTAATCATTGCTCAAGTACAGTTTTCTCCCTTTTACTCCCATTCCAGCCCACCCACCCAACCCCCCCCACTTCCCTCCCATTACCACCCTCCCCCTTGTTTTTGTCCATGTGTCCTTTAAATTTGTTCCTGTAAACCCTACCCATTCTCCTCTGAAATTCCCTCTTGTCTCCCCTCTGGTCACTCTCAGTCTGTCCTCTATTTCAGAGTCTTTGTTATATTTTGCTTGTTTCTTTGTTTTGTTGTTTAGGTTCCTGTTAAAAGTGAGATCATATGGTATTTGTCTTTCACTGCCTGGCTTATTTCGCTTAGCATAATGCTTTCCAGCTCCATCCAAGCTGTTGCAAAGGGTAGGAGCTCCTTCTTTCTTTCTGCTGCATAGAATTCCATTGTGTAAATGTACCATAGTTTTTTGATCCATTCATTTACTGATGGGCATCTAGGTTGCTTCCAGCACTTGGCTTTTGTAAATTGTGCTGCTATGAACATCGGGATGCAAAGGTTCTGTTGTATTGGTGTTTTAGTGTTCTTAGGATAGAGTCCCAGCAGTGGAATTGCAGGGTCAAAACCCAGATCCATTTTTAGTTTTCTGAGGAAGTTCCATACTGCTTTCCATAGTGGTTGTACCAGTCTGCAGTCCCACCAACAGTGCACTAGGGACCCCTTTTCTCCACAACCTCTCCAACACTTGTTTGTTCCTTTGTTTCTGATAGCCATTCTGACTGGTGTGAAGTGGTATCTCATTGTGGTTTTAATTTGCATCTCTCTGATAGCTAACAATATTGAACATCATTTAATGTGTCTTTGGATCTTCTGTATGTCCTCCTTGGAGAAGTGTCTGTTCAAGTCCTTTGCCCATTTTTTAATTAGGTTGCTTGTCTTCTTAGAGTGGAGTCGTGTAAGGTCTTTATATATTTTGGAAATTAAACCCTTGTCTGAGGTATCATTGGCAAATATGTCTGCCCATACAGTTGGTTCTCTTTTTATTTTGATACTGTTTTCCTTAGCTGTGCAAAAGCTTTTTATTTTGATGAGGTCCCATTTGTTTATTCTTTCCTTTATGTCCCTTACTCTCAGAGACATGTCAGTAAAAAAGTTTCTGCTGCCCTGGCTGGCACAGCTCAGTGGATTGAGCGTGGGCTGCGAACCAGGCATTGCAGCTTCGATTCCCAGTCAGGGCACATGCCTGGGTTTCAGGCCATGGCTCCCAGCAACCGCAAATTGATGATGTTTCTCTCTCTCTCACTCTCTCTCTCTGTTCCCTCTCTAAAAAATAAATAATAAATAAAATCTTAAAAAAAGTTTCTTCGTGAAATATCTGAGATTTTCCTACCTACATTCTCTTCTAGGACTTTAATGGCATCAAGGTTTATGTTGCCAAGTCTTTTATCCACCTTGAATTTATTTTTGTATAAGGTGTAAGTTGGTGCTTGAGTTTCATTTTTTTGCATGTAGCTATCCAGTTCTCCCAACACCATTTGTTAAAGATGCTATTTTTATTTCATTTTATGTTGCTGCTTCCTTTGTCAAATATTAATTGACTGTAGAGACTTGGGCTTATTTCTGGGCTCTCTGTTCTGTTCCCTTGGTCCATATGCCTGTTTTTATGCCAGTACAAGGCTGTTTTGATTACAGTGGCCTTGTAGTATAGTTTAGTGTCAGGTATTGTGATCCCTCCTACTTTACTCTTCTTTCTCAAAATTGCAGCAGCTATTTGGGGTCGTTTATGGTTCCATATAAATTTTTGAAATGTTTGTTCTATGTCTGTGAAGTAAGCCATAGGTACTTTAATAGGTATTGCATTGAATGTGTAAATAGCCTTGGGTAGTATGGACATTTTGATGATATTAATTCTTCCAATCTACGAACATGGTATATGTTTCTATTTGTTTGTGTCTTCCTTGATTTCTTTCCTGAGTGTTATGTAGTTTTCTGAATACAGGTCTTTTGCCTCTTTGGTTAGGTTTATTCCTAGATATTTTATTTTTCTTTTTGCTATTTCAAATGGGATATTTTTCTTGATTTCTGCTTCTGCTGTTTCATTGGTGTACAGAAATGCCTTTGATTTCTGGATATTGACTTTGTATCCCGCTGTTTTGCCAAATTCACTTACTAGGTCAAGCAGTTTTTTGGTGGAGTCTATAGGATTTTCTATGTACAGTGTCATGTCATCTGCAAACAGTGAGAGTTTTGTTTCCTCCTTTCCAATTTGGATGCCTTTTATTTCTTTTTCTTGTCTGATCACTGTGGCTAAAACTTCCAGTACTATATTGAATAGAAGTCGTGAAAGTGGACAGCCTTGTTTTGTTCCTGATCTTAGTGGAAAAGATTATAATTTTTGCCCATTGAGTGTGATATTGGCTTTAGGTCTCTCATATATGGCCTTTATTATGTTGACGAATGCTCCCTCTATTCCCACTTTGCTGAGTGTTTTTATCATAATTGGGTGCTGTACTTTATCAAATGCTTTTTCTGCGTCTATTGATATGCTCAGGTGGTTTTTGTCTTTGCTTTTGTTTATGTGATGTATTACACTTACTGATTTGTGAATATTGTACCATCCTTGCATCCCCGGAATGAATCCCACTTGGTCATGGTGTATGATCTTTTTAATGTACTGTTGGAAGCAGTTTGCCAGTATTTTGTTGAGGATTTTAGCGTCAATGTTCATCAGCGATATTGGCCTGAAGTTTTCTTTCTTTGTTGTGTCTTTATCTGGTTTTGGAATAGGATGATGTTGGCTTCATAAAAAGAGTTTGGGAGCTTTCCATCTTTTTGGATTTTTTTAAATAGTCTGTGAAGGATAGGAGTTAGCTCTTCCTTAAATGCTTTGTAGAATTCTCCTGTGAAACCTTCTGGTCCAGGGCTTTTGTGTGTTGGGAGTTTTTTGATTACTGCTTCAATTTCTTTTGCTGTTATTGGTCAGTTCAGGCTTTCTGCTTCTTTTTCATTGAGTTTTGAAAGATTATATTTTCTAGAAATGTGTCCATTTCATCTAGGTTTACAAATTTCTTGGCAAACAGTTCTTCGTAGTAATTTCTTACAGTCCTTTGTATTTCTGTGGTATCTGTTGTGATCTCTCCTCTTTCATTTCTGATTGTGTTTATTTGGGTTTTCTTTCTTTTTTTTTTTTCTTTTTTTGATAAGTCTGCTTAAAGGCTTGTCGATTTTATCTTTTCAAAGAACCAGCTCTTGGATTCATTGATCCTTAGAATTGTGCTTTTAGTCTCTATGTCATTTAATTCTGCTCTGATCTTGGTTATTTCCTTCCTTCTGCTTACTCTGGGCTATCTTTGTTGTTGTTCAAGTTCTTGTAGACGTAGGGTTAGGTTGTTTGTTTGAAATGTTTCTAACTTTTTTAGGTGGGCCTGTATCACTAGGAACTTCCCTCTCAGGACTGCCTTCTCTGTGTCCCATAAGTTTTGGATTGTTGTGAGTTCGTTTTCATTTGTTCCCAGAAACCTTTTGATTTCTTCCCTAATAACATTCTTGACCCATTCATTGTTTAACAGCATGCTATTTAATCTCCATGATTTTGAGTGTTTTAGGTTTTTTTCCTTGGGGTTGGTTTCTAGCTTCAGTCCCTTGTGATCCAAGAAAATGCTTGGTATAATTTCAATTTTTTTTTAATTTGTTGAGGCTTGTTTTGTGTCCTATCATGTGGTCTATCTGAAAATGTTCCATGTACATTTGAAAAGAATGTGTATTTAGCTTCTTTGGGATGGAGGGCTCTGTATATATCAGTAAAGCCCATTTTATCTAGGGTATTGTTCAATGCCACAATATCTTTGTTGGTATTTGTTTGGAAGATCTGTCCATTTTTGATAGTGGGGTGTTAAAATCCCCCACAATAATTGTGTTGCTGTCTATATCTTTCTTGAAGTCCTCTAAGACTTCCCAAAGTATTTGGGTGCTGCTATGTTGGCTGCATATATATTTACAATATTTATGTCTTGGTGGATTCTTCCCTTGAGTATTATGAAGTGACCTTCTGGGTCTCTCTTTATGGCCCTTTTTTGGAAATCTATTTTGTCTCATATGAGTATTGCTACCCCTGCCTTTTTTTTTTTCCTGTCCATTTGCTTGGAAAATTTGTTTTCAGCCCTTCACTTTCAGCCTGTGCAGGTCTTTTATCCTGAGGTGGGTCTCTTGTAGGCAGGATATGTATGGGTCATGTTTTGTTATCCATTCAGCTATTCTATGTCTTTTGATTGGAGCATTTAATCCATTTACCTTTAAGGTTATTATTGATAGGTACTTATTCATTGCCTTTTATGTACATGTGTTCCTCTCTCTCTCTCTCTCTCTCTCTCTCTCTCTCTCTCTCTCTCTCTCTCTCTCTCTCTTCCTTTCTTTTATTAAAGCAGCCCCTTCAGCATCTCTTGCAGAGCTGGTTTGGTGGAGGTGTAGTCTTTTAGACTTCTTTTGTCTGGGAAGCCCCTTATTTGGCCTTCTATCTTGATTGAGAGCCTTGCTGGGTAAAGTAGCCTTGGTTGCAGACCTCTGGTTCTCATTACTTGGAATATTTCTTCCCATTCTCTTCTGGCTTGGAGTGTTTCCATTGAGAGGCCAGCTGTTAGCCTAATTGGGGCTCCCTTGTATGTTACTTTCTGATTTTCCCTTGCTGCCTTTAAGATTCTCTCTTCGTCTTGAAATTTTGCCATTTTAATTATGATGTGTCTTGAGGTGGGCCTCTTTGGGTTCCTCTTGATTGGGACTCTCTGTGTTTCCTGGATTTGTGTGACTTTTTCTGTCATCAAATTAGGGAAGTTTTCCTTCATTACTTTTTCAAATAGGTTTTCTGTCCTTTCTTCTTCTTCTTCTCCTTCTGGTATCTCTATTATACGGATATTATTACATTTCATATTGACTTGCATTTCTCTTAATCCCTCTTCATTCTTTCTGAGCCTCTTTTCCTTTTCTTGCTCTTTCTGGGTGTTTTCTTCTACTTTTCCTCTAGCTCGCTGATCCGATCTTCTGCTTCATCGATCCTGCTTTTCATTCCTTCTACAATGTTCTTCAGTTCAGAAATTGTATTCTTTCTTTCCTTTTGGTCCTTGTTGAGAGTTTCTATTTCCTTTTTCGTGTTGATGTAGTTTTCAGTGAGTTCATTGTAGCTTCCCTGTAGTTTCTCGTAGCTCATTGTGAGCTCATTGAGCTTCCTGACAATCATTGCTTTGAACTCAATATCTGATAGTTGAATTGCCTGTATTTCATTTAGCATTCTTTCTGAGGCTTCCTCCTTTCCCTTCATTTGGGGATTGTTTCTTTGTCTTCCCATTGCTTGTGAGACTCTTCTTGTTCGCCTCAGCTTCTTAAATTGATCTGTTCTGGCTCCCTAGGTTTGTGGTGTGAACGTCTTTAGTAGAATAGCAGTGAGTTTCAGTGGTGCAGTTTCCTTGATCTCCCAAGCTCACTGGTCTTGGGCTGTCATTTCAGTTGGCTTTGTGTTTTCCTTTGGGTTTTGATTGTTGTTGGGTCTTTCTTTAGTGGTTCCTTCCCCCAGATGGTTAAATGAGGGTCACTCTGTCTACCACCTCCTGTATTTTGTTGTGCTGGTGAGGGCAGGTTGTGTTGAAGCTGGTTCTTCCATGTGTAAAAGGTTTAACAAATTCTTTCTTGCTCTTGTTCAGTTGTTTGTATTGGGTACTGTCTCTACTGTTTAGTTGTATTTCCAGCTAGGTCCTGGATTGAGGTTTGTGTGGTTACCACTCCCTCCTTCACTTTCTTCTGTTGTTATGTTAGTGGTTCCTTTGTTGGGTTTCCTCTTCCAGTGGGTATCCTGGTGTTCACCGCCTCCACCTATTCTTTTTAGTCATCAGTTGGAGGGGGAAGGCAAAATGGTTTAAGACTGCAAGAGAATATTGTATGATATTTACAGTAGCAGCAAGTAGAGAAGAGACAGGAGATCCTTTGACTATGTATGGTGTTACCCGTGATCTTCCACCCAGCTAGCTGATTTTTAGAAAGGATGGAAAGAAGATAAGACTCTTATTTGGGAAGGAAAGATTGTGAGTTGGATCTATAAATCAGGGAGGTTGTGGGAGGTCAGATTCTGAGGTAAGGTGAGCGTAAAGGATAGTAAATAGTTGTAGTGTGTGAGAGAATAGAGTTAACCACTACAGTAATAGAGTTCTGGAAACTTTGAAATGGGCTAAGATCTGGGAGGGGTATTGTGAAGTAATTACAATTGCATGGAACAGCAATTATTTACAATAATATTAGGGCAACAATCATAGGACAGAATCTATGAGATCTAGGTAACAAGAATAAGGAGTACAGAACCTCGAGTAGTGTGTTAATGGGACACAGGTGAGTTAAAGGACAGTAGATTAGCAATACAGTATGGAAAGAGATATCAGGGGAAAGCTGTCAGGTCATACAATATATCCAGCCTAGCAAAACAGACTATAGAAAAAGAAGAGGGATACAAAAATACTATTTAAAAAAGATGTAAGAATACTGGAAAAATAATAATAATACAAATATGCAATAACTTGCAGGTTCTCTGTAATAGCAGAGTGAAATTTGTCTCACTGCCCCATCTGTTGTGATGCCCTCTCTTTGGGTCAACTTTGGTCTTTTCACAGATCCAGGATTTTGTCTCACTTGTAGGTATTTAGAAAAAATTAAAAAAAAATAAAAATAGAAAAGGCAGACGAAGGAAGGAAGAAGAGATAAAATTGGAGGAAAGGAAGGAGGAAGGAATAAAACAAGAAATCAGGAACGAGAGGAAAAAGAAGTCAAAAGAAAATAAAAACAATAAAAATTAAAAAAATTAAGAATTGTTAAAAAATAGAATCAAATTAAAAAGCCTCTTGGTTTCAAAGTGGCCAGACCGGTTTTTCTGCTCTTGCTGGCTGTGGCAGACTGAGGAGTGATTGGTATGGCTTTTCTTCCTTGGCACTGGCTACGAGCTGTCTGGGAAGCTAATGTGGCTCCTCAGCCTTGCACCCTGGATGTGGGAATCAGGTCTTTCCCCAGGGTTACTGCTGTGGACTGGGGTGCGGGGATGCTCTCCCTGCATGCTCGCCCTCAGCTGGGTGGCAGGGAGGCTGGAGTGATTGATCACTTTAGGAGAATTCCCCAAACAGTGTCTGTCTATTCACTCCTTCCTCTTGAGAAATTCCTCCTGTTCAAGCCTGCCCCTCCACACAGTGGCCTGGCTTCTCCTGCAGCCAAACTCTCCATCCAGACCAGTGACTGTGGGGATCTGGGCCCGCTGCACTGCGCGACCCAGCCCCTCTGGTGTCCACAGCCTCCAAAGGTGCTCACAGCCCTTGTGTGTTTGCTAGCACCTGGATTCCTCCCAGTGCCACTCAGACCTTGTTTGACTGGGGAAAGAGCAGTTGTCCCAGCTCTCTCCCAAGGACTCTGTGGCAAACCCAGCAGAGGGCACTGGGCCTGGGGCTGCAGCTCCCGGACCACACGCTGGTCCCTGGGACCCTACCTTGTTGCAGCACTCTTCTTAGGGTCCGGTTTTTTAGTTTCACCACAATCCTTGGTCCCCTATTTTCACATATGCTGAAGTATGTTGGTTGCTTGCTTCTCTACTCCATAGATCGGTCAGGATATTCTCCCCTGAGCAGAGGGAAGCCAAATCTGCTCCTTCCTACTCCAACACCATCTTCGTTTTTTCAATCTTTATTTTTATAGGGGAGGTTATACAATATTCAATACATAGTATGATTATTAAAACAAAAACGGTTACCACAGAAATAATTTCTAAAAACACAGGTTTTACAAATCAATCATGTTAAACAAAGAAATAATCAAAAAGTACAGGAAGTCCCACAGATCAACCATATTAATCAAAGGTTATTTTGACCAAGAGGGTTACTAATCAGATAGCCAACGAAGCTATATGAGCACAAACTTTCAAATGCTGATTATAATTAAATATCTACTAAATTTCTATAAATTGGTCTAAATCAAAGGGGTACAAGGAGTGATTTAAAAAATTAATTATTGTTTATAGAAATTAGATTATCTGAATTAGAGAAATGATTTTTTTTTGCCTAGGTCTATTAGCTACATATCTAGGAGAGGCTATGTTATGTTTCCATGTACTGAGATTATTATATTTTAATTAAAACTCCTTCCTTCTCTATCTATCTGGTCCCATCAATAACCACTCCTGCCCAGGGCATGGGAAAGGCAGTGGTTCTAATAAATCTTGAGCTTTTGAATGGTGACTCCCTAGACATTCCTAGCAACAGCCTCTTCCAGTGTTCTGGCAGCTAGTCTGCCCATAGTTTAAATCTATCTTTAACTTTCCAGGTGGGGGAAGCGGACAGCACCAGGGCTACCAGAGGCATCCAGTTAGTGGTCAGCAAGTCATTTCATGCAGAACCAGAGGCATCATGCAAGGTCCCTTGCTATAAAGCACAGGTGTCCAAAAATCACACCACCTGATGTTAATAGGGACAGGCATATGGGAAGAGATAGATAGGAGACCCGGCCACAGCTGCTTCTGCTGTGCAGACGTGTCTCACCCGACCCAACTGTGTCAAAGATCAGCTGTTGGTCGGCTCTCAACAATTGTTGGGTATTTCTTTGGTTGGTCATTCCCTCCAGCTGGTTAGCTGAGGGTGACTCTTTCCACCACATCTTTTATTCTGTTGAGCAAGTGTGGACAGGTTGTGTTGAAGGTGGTCTTCTGTATGTACTAGGTTTTGAGGATTCTCTCTTGCTCTTGTTCAGTTGTTTGTTCTGGGTAATTTCTCCAAAATTTAGTTGAATTTCCAGATTGGTCCTGGTTGGAAGTTACTGTGGCTTCCACTCACTACTTCACCTTCTTCCATTGTTATCTGTTGGTGGTCCCTTTGTTGGTGGGTTTCCTCTCCCAGCCGGTATACTGGTGTTCACAGCTCCCATCTACTTTTTTTGTGATCAGTTGAAAGGGGAAGGCAAAATGGTTTAAAACAGCAGGAGTGTATTCTATGACATTTACAGTACCCGCCCACAGAGAAGAGAGAGGATCCTTGGGGTATGTATAGTGTTAACTGTGATATTTCACCTAACTAGCCACTTTTTAGAAAGCATGAAAAAAAGATAAGACTCTTGTTTGGGGGTAAGGATTGTGAGTTGGATCTAGAAAGCAGTGGGCTTGTGGGATGCCAGATTATGAAGTAAAGTGTGAGTAAAGGATAGTAAATAGGTGTAGTTAGCAAGAGAATAGAGTTCACCACAATAGTAATAAAGTTCCAGAAACAGTGAAGTGACCTAAGATCTGGGAGGGGTGCTGTATAGTATTTACAATCATATGGAACAGCAATTATTTACAATACTAATGGAGCAACAATCATATGACAGAATGTATGTGATCTGAATAACAAGAATTGGAAGTACAGGACCTAGAGTAGTGTGATAGTTGAGCACAAGTAAAGAGAAAGACAGAAAATTAAAAATACATGATGAAAGAGGGAACAATGGAAATGAGTCAAACCATGAAATTAAAAAAATCAAGCAAAGAAGACTAAACTGAAAGAAGACAAACACAAAAATACTAATAAAAGATGTAAACATATGAAAAAATAATTATAATACAAGTATACAATAACTTGCAAGTTCTCTGGAGTAGCAAAGTGAAATTTGTCTCACTGTCTCAGTTGTTGGGATGACCCTCTTTGGGTCTAACTCTGGTACTTTCACAGCTCCAGGTTTTATTGTCTCACTTGTGGGAATAAAAAAAAAGGAAGGAAGGAAGAAGGAGTAATAAAAAGAAAGGAGGAAAGGAAGCAAGAAGGAATTGGAAAAGAAGAAGCCTCCTACTGGCTTCAAACAAACCAAATCAGTACTGCTGGTTTTACTGGCTTCAGCCGACTGAGTTGGGATTAGTTTCACTTTTGTCCCTTCCTGTGGTTTTGCGGGGTTGGGGGCCAGGACTGAACCACAGTCTTCACAGTTGCCCAGCCTCCAGCCCAGTTCCTCAGTTCACTACTGGGTCCCCAATGCCCTTCTGTGCCCAGCCTACATGTTCAGTCCACTGGTTGCGCTGTCCTTTACGTGCACCAGTTAGGGGCAACTCACACACCACCTTCTCACTCTTTGTTGTCTTAGATGCTAGGGTCTCTCAGAGTCTCTTCAGGGTAGTTTAGCCCCCTCACTTGGTTAAGTCTTTCTGGGGATTTCTGACTTCCTGAATCCTGCTGTTCTCCTCTGTGGGGGCATCTCCACCTTCCTCTTAGCAAGCCAGTCAGACCTATAGGGCAGAGGCACCACCATGGCTGCCATGATGGATGCATCACACACCTCCTCTGCTGTTGCACCTTGGGTGATAGGGTTAGGAGTGAGGTGCCTCTGGGTGGTGGGGTCAAACACACTCTTTCCCTAGGGCTGTGGGCATTAGCACTCATCCTCCACTGCTAGGGTGGAATTGGTATCTGCTGGGCCATGGATTCGGGTGCACACTGTCCACAGGGCTTTGTGTGTGAGTGCACAGCCTACGCTGCTGCTGCTGCAGTGGGCAGGATGGTATGGTCAGGCATGTTCCAACCCCAGGACTGTAAGTGTGGGCGCTCAGCTGCCACTACTGCAGTGGGATCACAGTCACTGGATAGTGGTGTTGTGGTGTTGGTCCAAGCTGGCCTCCACTTATGTGGTGGCAGCCCTGACAAGGTGGGGATGGCTGAGTCAACAGAACACCACTGGGGTCATGGGCGCTTTTGGGCACCTTCCGCCACAGTAGCCAGGAGTAGGGGCATAGTCATGGCCCTGGCAGCAGAGGTGGGACCACAGCCAAGGGTGTGGATACTACACGAGAGCAGACTGGGGAAGCAGGGGTGGCTGTTGCAGGAGAATTCCCCAAACAGCTGCTGAGTGCTTTTTTTTTCCTTTTTCTTTTTGAAAAATTCCTCCTATTCAAGCATGTTGCTCCAAAAAAGCACCTACCTCTCCCACAGCCCAACTCTCCAACCAGACTGGGGACTGACCGGATCAGCATCAGTCACAGCCCAACTCTTCCCAGCCAGCGTCCACAGCCTCAGTGGGTACACACCAACCCTGTGTGATTGTCACTTCGTCTTAATTTTTCCCAGTGACTTCAAGCATCCAGGTCCATCCTGGTGCTGCTCAAAACTTGTTTGGCATGGGTGGGAGCCATTGAGCTGGCTCTCTCCAAAGAATCCTGTGGCAGACCTGGTGGGTGTTGAGCCTGGTGCTGTAGCTGCCCTGGTCCCTGCATTGATCCCGGGAACCTTGTCCTGAAGCACTCTCTCTGCCATTGGATTTTTCAATGTCAAACTCTACAGTTTTGGCCTCCAATATTCATATATGCTGGGATACCATTGGCTGTTCATTCTGTTCCTCAAAAGATCAGCTAGGTGTTCCACTGGTGCACAGGGGGAAGTGAACTCTGCTCCCACCTATGTTGCCATCATCTTCTCTTGATTGTTATTATTGTATACACACATGGTAAATAGGTAGATATTAATTTTTCTTTTATTATTTTACTGAATTCTATTTTTAAAGATTTTATTTCTTTATTTTTAGAGGGGAAGGGAGGGAGAAAAAGGGAGAGAAACATCAAAGTGTGGTTGCCTCTTGTACATCCGCTACTGGTGACATGGCCTGCAACTTGGACATGTGCCTTGACTGGTAATTGAACCAGGGACACTTTGGTTAACCAGCTGGCACTCAATCCACTGAGCTACACCAGCCAGGGCCACTGAATTCTTTCAATAATTATATTCATTTTTTGGATTATCCTCTGCCAAAAATAATAGTTTTGTCCATGTTTTTGTTGTTTTTAAATTATTCTTATTTGATTGTCATGGCCAGAAAATTATAGTACTGTATTGAATACTAGTGGTGAGAGTGATCTTCCTTTTCCTGTCTCTGATCATACTATTCATTAATGATTCTTTTCTTGTTTTTTGGTGTTAGTTGTAGTTTTTCCTTTAATTCCTGAGTTTATTCATTTGTGTTCTTCCTTTGCTGTGATGAACCTTACTGTTTGTCAGTGTATTTATAGTTTGAAACAACCATCCTTCATAGGTATTGAGTTTTCCTCTTTTAAATTTCATTACTTTCTGCACTGATTTTTAGTGTTTTTTTTCTTCCTTCTTTTTAATTTGTTTGCTTTTCTTACTGGAAAATTTAGATTCTTTCACTGTTATTTCTTTTTATACTTCTGACAGTCCTGTACAGATGTAAACTTTTTTATACAACTATTTATGTTGTATCTCTGGTTTAGTAAGGCTATTTTCCTTTTTATTTGTATCAAGGAATGTATTTGTTTTTAAAATTTTTCTCTTCTCTGATGTATTGGCTGTTTGGAAGCAAGATGAATAATTTTCTCATAATTTTTGTTGGTTTTTTTTTGTTTACCTATACTTTAATTTTAGTTACCACTGTGTTCAGAAAACAGTATTGATATACTTTCAAATGTTTTGAATTTGGGGGGATCTTGTTTGTCACTTTGTAAGTTATCTACTTTGAAAATATTGCATGTGCACTAGGAAAAATGTCAAAGTGCAGTTTTTCAAAGTGCAGTGTTCTAAAATATCTGTCAAGGCAAAATGATCTAATGTGGCAGTTAAGGCCAGTATTTTCTTATTAATTTTTAAAACACAATCTTTAAAATAAAAATACACTTTCCACATTTAACTAGGAAAATAATGCTGTAGGATCATTGCTTTGTAGCACTCAATATTACTGAGAAAGAATTCAAAAGGCAAATTTGCTACTTACAAGCCACATCACCAATTTGTGGCAATGCCAGATTTGACCTGAAACTATTCCTTATCAATTGACATCATCATAAAGTTTAGAAAGCAAATTCAAGGAGAGGTTGGAGAAATTGAAAAAAAAATGGGGAGCTTTCATCATGTGTTCTCCCAGGTTTTCACAACTGACTTTGTGCAGAAGAACTTCCACAGAGTCTGGCCTCATGCCTCCTGTGAAATAGATCAGTGACAGTGAATTTGAGGATGAAGGACACCAGGACAGGGCAGGTAGTTTTATTGGAAAAGAATACGTCTACACTTTAAGACAGGATTGGGTTACATTTAAATTTATTTCAGGTAATCCCCATCAACAACTTGAATTCTTTTTCCCCCCAAACAAGTTTTTGGAAATATGAGGCCTTTCTGCTGGATACAAAGGTTACACATATTTCTATGTCTTATGATTTGTCATTCTGGCCATCATTTATACAATGTTTCCAGATGCAGAGAAGATTATAAAAATAACATCTGCAACTAAATAGAAAAGTGATTTCAAATAAGTTCTAATGTGACTGTCTGATTCCCTGACTAAAATTTAGTTTTAGGCTTGTGTTTGCAACTTTTATTGAGTTATGCTGTGTGTTATAGAAAGTAACACAGGTAGGAGGTGTTTTAAATACTAGGTGTTTTAAATACATGAATGAACACCATCCAAAAATCACTCCAAGTCCTCTGAGTGGGTCTGGTGTTTCTCTGCTGCTTCCAGAGATCTCTAATCTGTCACACCAAGACCAAAACTGGGACCACTTACATGGCACCATGCACTTTGGATGGATTTATTTCCAAGAGCTTCTCTGAAATCACAATGACCATAGGCCAGTGACAAAGAAGGCTTATCATAGGGAGAGAAAATTCACAAGATGAACAGACACAGTGGGTCAAGCAGTATATTTTACAGTTCGAGGTCCAGAGAAGCACCTGCCATGTCTAATCCAATTAAATTTATACAGTCTATTCAAGATTTATATTCTACCATCAACTTATTTTGAGAATCCAAATGAATCTAAGAGAGATGAGGGGATATTTGAAAGACAGAAGCTAGAAGTGGGCTGTGTGACCTTATGCTGAGGAACAAAACAGTGCTCACTTAGTAACTAGTGTCTACAAGATATTTTGGATGGAGTTGAATGTCAAGAAGTGAACAGGTAGGTAGTCATGGAAACAATGGTTCTGCATGAGAAGATGATACTGTGGACACTACAGAAAACTCTGGATTTAGGTTTTCTGAAGGTCCTTCCAAATGCAAGCCTCAGCCAAAGCAACTTGATGTGCTCTCCACACTAAGAGAAATAAAACAGAACTTAAGGAACACCACCAGAAAACACTGAAAGAATCAATATCTGGTGCTCACCCCGAAATGTCCGATTTTTGAGGGACACGAAGGCCTGAGCTAAAAAAAAATAATCTGACTTAGAAAGCTACAGTTCGAGGTGAGTTAGTTGGGTGTATTCTTCAATAATTTCCTTCAAAGCATTATGTTACCTGAGGAAAACATATGTATTTGTGACAAGGCCATTACCCCTCTTTGATGGTGGCTAATTTCCTGTATGTGGCCTGACATTGAATTTATCCTTCTTTTATATTTAAACCACTCTTGTGTTCAGATTCAATTCTATCACAGGAGTTCTTATGTGCATTTTTCAATGATACTTTGAGTCACCTGTCAGGTATTTAACATCAAAACTGATGTGCTTTTTCCTGAGTCATCTCAGATTCCTCCCCTGAAATGAGCTATCTTCCTGAAGTCTTCAAGTATTTGCCCCTTTTCTAAGTCTGGAATCTCCAAAAAGAGAGAATCACAATTCAGTTTAAAGTGAAACAAAGAACAAGCAGTATCTGTATTTAAAATTAACATTCTTAGTGTATATGTTGTTCCTGCACACTGTCTCTAAATTGGGGACAAGTGACATTCACCAGATTATTTCCCTCCATGCCAGGGGAAGATCAAGCCTCATAATGTATAGGGAATGTGGTTCGCTGAGACTTTAGAGGGTTCTCAGTACTGGCGTGTAGGACCACAAGCAGCCAACTTATATTTGTATGCTTCTCTCTTCTTTTTTTCTATAATCAGGTTGTTTGACTTGCATTTTATCAAAAGCAGAAGGGGTCTCAGATTTGGTCACATGTGCAAAAATCCATCATCTATTTATTTGAGATGAAAGGCTTATGACGGGAAATTTTGAAGCCATACAAAGGAACAAAACACTGATACATGCACAAATGTGGGTGTCTCTACATGTAGTAAACCTTGTGCTACATGACATGAGCCCAGTCATCAAAGATGACAGAGTATGATTCCATTCCTATGCCATATCCAGAACAGTGAAACCCTAGAGAGAGACAGCAGATTGGGTGGTCTGGAGTTGGGACTGGGAAAGTGGTGGTTTTAGTGATGTTGGTGTGGTGTGAGGTGGGGCAGGATGGGTTGGGATGGGGTAAGAGGGGAGATAGAATGGAGGTAGAGTGAGAACACCACAGAAGCTATGTACTTAATGACACTAGGAATGAGTATTATTGAGTGCTTTCCTGTTTTTTTTTTAATGTTTTCTCTTCTTGAAACCCAAGAAAAAAATAATCTGTAGAGTTAAACAAGGATCAGCCACTACACTGCCACTGGAATGTTGCAGAAAATAGAAATGAAGATGGGGGGAGGAGTGGGAAGTAATCACATATTTATATTTCTGCAGGTCACCAGGCACCAATATTCTGAAAGTGATGTGATCTCATTTCACATGTACATGAAAGAAATTTATATTTGAAATACTTCTGTGTATTATTTCTAAATGATATGAATAAATGAAAACAATGGCAATGGTTGTTATAAATATCTACCATGAACCTCTAAACTGCCTTCCATTCTCCACTGCACAATGTGCGCTCCCATCCCCCTTCATTCCCTATACCATTTCCCTGCTTGCCTCCATCAGCTTTCCACATCTTCTGCCACTCTCAGTCCAGCCATGTGGTCAAACTTTATCCTCTGGAAGCTATAAAAGTGACCACCAGTCTGGTGGGGACTGACTACTGGGCTCCATGCTGAGCCCTCCAGGTTGGAAACATGGCCAGCCACTCAGCAGTTGGGCCTCCTCTAGTATCATGGCAGCAGAAAGGGACTTTGGAAACTATTCTCTCTCTTCCTCTCTCTTCCTTGCTGTGTCTCCTCTCTGTCTTTTCTTCCTTCCTTTTCTGTTCCAACATCACTGGGACTGGTATGTTCACCATGTCAAAGAATGACTTATTCTTCTACAGTGGCAACCCAAGGCCACTGAAGAGTTTATTTGAACACAAGTTTGGTGAACTTGGAAGAGTCATACAGGGCTGCCACGTGGGGCAACTGGTTCTGTGCCAATTTAGAAATTTCCTCAAAGGAGGGGTCAACTTGGTACCCTTTGTGGGCAGAGAAGCTTGACTGGAGTCACTTTGTTTTGTTGTAGCAGATGTCACTGTAAAACATCCATAAATGGACAGGCAGTAACAGAAATGGTAATCATTGTAGTGATGATATGATACATGGTCATGAGTTTACTCTTTTTTAAAAAAGAAAGGTATAACTTTAATAATCTCATCATAAATTTGCATGGAGACAACTGAACCATATTGTGGGCTGATTGCACTAAAGGCAAGGTAAATGTCGAATCACTGTATTGTACATCTGCAAGTAACAGGTTGTTGTATACCAGCCATATTTGCGAAAAATAAAAAGTGTTATATAGCATTTATGCCTCTACCTTCCACCCCCCTCCACTTGGAGAAAGCTTAACCATCCTATGTGCAGTATTTTTAAGTGATCAAGTTGGCAAGTATGGGACTGACCAGTCAGCTTCTTGACCCAGTTGCTGTGCCCACCAGTCTAAGTCCAGGACTGCTCAGTTTGTGAACTTCAGCACCCAGGTAAACAGTCATCCAGGCGGCCAGAGATGTACCTTGTAAACCTGAAAGCCATGGGGGTGGTGGTGCTGGAGAACCAGGCATGGACACCTGCTCAGCTGGTCAGCTAGGAAGGATGTGGGAACAGGAAGATGTGGAAGAGACAGCAGGCAAGACAAGAACAGTGTCCAGCATTCCTTACCCACAGGACAGCTCACTGCACTCGCCAAATTGGGGACTTTAGAGAAAATAATATAGAGAAATTGAATCAAATGGCTGAGACCCAGGCTTATCCACATCCAAACAAACTTGCCCTCCAAGTGCCCCTATGCAGAGCCCATGGCTGTCCCCATCTCTAGAACTTGACTGGGCAAGAAAGTCTGCTTTGGTATCAGCACCCAGACTCCACTCCTCACAGCCCAGGTAGACAGTAGTCAGAACCCATGTAGGCAGAGGGTGTCCTTTCTCTTCACATCTTCAGATCAGGACTTAGAAAAATTTCAGAGGCACTGCCAAGGAATGGAAGGACCCCAGGAGCAAAGGCAGCTAGGTGTGTGCCACCCTGTCCATCTACCCCATACACCCAGAGTCAGTAGGCACCTCTGGAGCAAACTCCAGGCATCATTTGCTGTTGCCAGGCAGTGTCACCATTTGGTTTTTGGGTCCCAGTGGGAGAAGGGGCAGCATTAGTGAGAGCAGGTCAACCCTTTCAGGTGTCCTTAGAGATGTGGGGAGCAACTCTCTCAATAGTCCTGCAGGTCCAATCTCCAGGACACAGTGCTGATGGCCTGCACTGCCTGCACAATCACCCCATTGCCATTGGCACACTGGAAATCATCCTCCTCCACCACAACTGCCAAATCACCTCCTTTGTGGCTCTGGAGGAAAGAAACATACAAGCAGATAACAGGTGGCTCCCGACAAGGGGCTTGAATGTCAGTGGGGCTGAACCAGGTCACAGAAACAATCTATTTCCACAGCCATCCCTCGAAGGGTACAGAAAGGAGGTTTTAAAAGATTAAGGAGAAAGCTGTAAAAGAGAAGGGGTTCTCACCAAGGGACTCTCACTAGTGTCTGTACAGTGTACTCTGTGGGTCTGAACTTCACAAAGTCAAGTTCCATGTTCTCTGTAGGCACAGGATGAAGGTAGTTCAGTTTATAGTGAACGTGCATAAGTAAAACACCATTGGTCAAAGGAAATAAAACAAAGTGGCAACAATTTTAGAAAGTCTCTTCAGTAAGTGGTCTTCAAAAATCAGAAAATAATACATGCCAAAAATAAATCTGAGCATCTCTATAACAGCAAAGCAAGAAAAAAAATTAAACTAATGTCAGGCCTTCCTCCTCTCCCAGTATCTCAACAGATGGAAATTCCATGCACCTTACATTTATTTCTGATTCATTCTAGTCCTGTTCAACTTCCATTTCCTCAAACTGGCAGCAGCACCATACCTCTCCCTGCCTTCCAACTGAGACTATTCCTGCCCACATGTCTTTGCCTTCAAACTGACACCAAGTCCACACACCTTTTTCAGGGGTTCAGCTATTCCAGTCCTGCATACTTCTCCCTGTCTTCCAACTGAATCCAGTCTCACCCATGTCTCCCTACCTTACAACTAGTGACAGTCTCCCCTGTGCATGCTTAACTTCCAACTAACAAGAGCTCTGTTCACTTGACCCTTACCAGCCCTGTTTCTATAAATTGTTTTCACTCAACTCCTTTTTCATCCAAAGCCCAGAATCTGAAAACACCAGTGTTCAGAAACACCAATATTGGCTCCCCTTTATTCTGGGTGAAGACTAAGCTTCCTAAGGTGAGACATCCCAAGAAGATGTCCAAGCAAGACAGATCAGAGACTCTTGCTCCCAGTTCTCTAAAACTGGGTCTATTTTTAAACTTCAGCTCCACCTAGGATGTATCTCTCTTTAAAAGTCCCAGTACTTCCTTCTGAATGCTTCCAAGCTTTGGTGCCTAACATATCCCATGCAATATCTACTACATAGAGCAGGACAAAATGTAGCAAATTAAATCCTTTTCACTAAGTACCTCATAAAGGACACACCTTTGATACATCACAAAGGCCACATCCTCAGCTTACAGCACCTCAAAATCCATACCACATATAAATATTTTGAAAGCTAATCCCCAACATGCACGGTGCATGCATTCACACTGGGGCTCATGTTCATAAATTATTGACATTTTAAGTCAAATAATTTATTTTTAGCTTCCTTCCACATTGTAAAGTATTTGGGAGCACCTTGGTCACTACCAAATAAATGCCTCCAGAATCTCAACCCCACAAAGGGATAGAGAAGAGAAAGATACAGATTAATTGAGAGCATAGAAGATAAGAGGAAGATGAAAACAAGTAGATCCATGACCGAAGGGGCCCAGTGTGGTGGACATCATCCTATGAACCTAAATGGCACTGGTTCAATTCCAGTCAGGGCTCATGCCTGATTTGCCGGCCAGGGCCCTGTTTGGAGAATGTCAGGGAGTGCAAATAGATATTTCTCTCCTTTTTTCCCCCTACCTTCCCATCCCTCTAAAATAAATAAAATGTTTTTTAAAATGATGAAAATATTTATGTGGAACCTAATAAAAAAATAAACAAGCAAGCAAAATATAACAAGAGATACTGAAATTAAGAACAATCTGATACTAACCAGAGAAGAGGTGGGAGGGCATAATGGGGGGTAAGGGGGAAGGAATTCAGGAACAACAATAAAGGACACATGTACAAAACCAAAAGAGAATGGAGTCAGGGGAGGGAAGTGAGGATGGCTGGGGTGGGAGTGGTGGGAGATAAATGCAGATATCTGTGCTTAAACAACAATAAAATAATTAAAACAAAAGAAAAGAAAATATACTTTGGAGATCAAACACTTGTCTAAGATATCATTGGCAAATATATTTTCCCATATGGTTGGTTCCTTTTTCACTTAGCTGATGCTTTGCTTATCCATGCAGAAGATTTTGTCCTGATGAAGTCCCATTTGTTCACCCTTTCCTTTATGGTCCTGCTCTAGGGTACATTTCAGTGAAAATATTGCTAGGTGGAATATCTGAGACTTTCCTGCCTATGTTCTCCTCTAGGATTTTTACAGTGTTGTAACTTATTTAAGTCTTTTATCCATATGGAGATTATTTCTATGTATGGTGTAAGTTGGTCAAGTTTCAATTTTTTGCTTGTAGCAGTACAGATCTCACAACACCATTTGTTGAAGAGGTTATTTTCACTCCATTTTGTTTCTGCCCCCTTTAGAAAATATTAATTGACCATAGAGACTTGTGCTTATTTCTGGATTCTCTGTTCTGTTTCATTGGGCTATGTGTCTGTTCTTATGACAGTACCAGACTCTTTTGATTACCATGGCCTTGTAAAATAGTTTGATGCCAGGTATTGTGATTCCACCTACTTTGTATTTTTTTCCTAAAATTACTGCAGGCCTTCAGGGTTGTTTATGGTTCCAAATAAGTTTTTGAAATGTTTGTTCTATATCTTTAAATTATGTCATTGGTATTTTACCAGGGATTTTGTTGAATCTGTAAGTTGTTTTGGGTAGTATGGACAATTTGATGTTGTTAAAACAACATGCTTCTGAAGAATTAATAGATCAAGGAGGAAAGCAAATAGAAAACTAAATCCACCTTGAGACTCACACAAATGGAAAAACAAACTAACAAAATCTAGTATGTTAAAGCAGTTAAAAGAGGAAAGAGTATATCTATACAGGGCTACCAAAGAGCAGCAAAATAATCCAAAAAATCTGTTAAATTTATCCCTGAAGAAATCAGACACAAAAACACACTAACACATAAGTAGAAGAAAATTATAACAAAGATCTGAGTACAAATGAGTAAAACAAAAATATAAGATAATGACTAATAAAATGAAGCCTGATTCATTGAAAAATAAATAGAATGGACAATCCAATAGTAAGTAAGACCCATCAAAGAGGGAACAAAAATTAATAAAATAAAAAGTGAAAATGAAAATCTCATCTGATGCCACTGGTTTAAAAAATCATTACAAAATATTATGAACCATTACATACCAATATATTTGACAATCTAGATAAAATAGCTATTGCAAAAAAACAAAAACAAAAACATGCAGCCTCCTAAGGCTCAACTAGAAAGAAACAGAGAATCCCTATAGACCAATTCCTAGCAATGAAATTGAAGCAGTAATAAAAACTCCCAACAAAACACAAAATCCCAGGATTATATGACTTACAGGTGAAGACTATCAAATATTTAAATAATAATTAGTACATTTCCCCTTCAAACTGTTTTAAAAACCATAGAAGAACACTTCCAAATTCATATTATGAGGCCAGCACTAATTTGATAACAAAACCAAAGAAAGACAAACCAAAGGAAAATGTTACAGGCCAATACTCCCAACCAATACAGGTGTCACAATTCTTAACAGAATAATAGCAAACAGTATTTTTCAGTATGCCAAGACTGGTGTGGCTCAGTGGATTGAATACTGGCCTAAGAACCAAAGGGTCACTGGTTTGATTACCAGTTAGGGCACGTGCCTGGGTTGAGGGCCAGATGCCCAGGAGGGGATGCACAAGAGGCATCCACACATTGATGTTTCTCTCCCTCTGTTTCTATCTCCCTTTCCTCTCTAAACATTAAATAAACAAATTCTTAAAAATAAGAATTTATCAGTTTGTTCAAGGGATTATGTGTTATAATGAAGTAGGAATTACACCAAAAATACATGTCTGCTTCAACATTTTAAAACATTAAGGTGACTGTGGCAAAGATGGCAGTGAGTTAGGTGAGAGCGGAGTCCACTGCCCCCTGCACATGGGTGAAACACCTATCCAATATGCTGAGGAACAGAGTGAGCAGCCAACGGTATCCCAGCATATATAAAGATTGGAGACCAAAAACTGTAGAGGACATTGAAAAATCAGATGGTAAGGAGAGTGCTTCAGGACAATATGGTCCCTGGGACCAGTGTGGGGACCAGGACAGCTTCAGCCTCAGGCTCAGAGCCTGCCAGGTTTGCTACAGGATTCTTGGGAGAGAGCCAGGTCAACAGCTCCCTCTCCTGCCAAACAAGTTTTGAGTAGCACCAGGAGGGGCCTGGATGCTTGAAGTCATAGAGAGGGAATAAAACAAAGTAGCAAACACACAGGGGCAGCGAGCACACACTGAGACCGTGGATGCTAGCTGGAAAGAGTTGGAGAGTTGGGCTGTTTGAGAGGCCATGTGATGGTTTGGAGTGGCAGGCTTGAGTAGGAGGAATTTTTCAAGAAGAAAAATAGAAAAAGGAGGCACTCACTGGCTGTTTGGAGAATTCTTCTCAGCAGCTATCCCCAACTCCTGCACCCCTACCCCTACCTGGCTACAAGCTCACACCTGAAGCCCTGGGTCTGTACACTCATGATCCTGTGGCCCATTGCCTGCCCATCCTGCCCTAGCAGTGGAGGCTGAGTGCTTATGCCTGCAGCCCTGGGGACTGTGTGCTCCTGAGCATGTAGCTGAGTGGATGCCCACCCCACCCCAGCAGTAGAGGTGGAGTGCTCAGACCCATAGCCCATGGAAATACTGGACCTGACCCCTACACCAAGAGGCACTTCCAATGGGGCTCCTGCTCTCAGGACCCTGCAGGGCCAACTGGCTCTCAAAGAGGAAAGTGGAGATGCCCCATCGGAGAAGAGCTGTAGGCTCAGGGAGTCAGCAATCCCCAGAAAGACTTAACTTAGTGTGGTGGGCTCTGAAAGTCCCTAGCATCTAGGACAGAAAAGAGTCAGAAGGTGGTGTGTGAGGTATCTTTAGTTGGTACACCTCAAGGACAGCACAACTGGTGAACTGAAGGCATAGGCTAGGCACAGAAGAGCACTGGCAGAGAACTGAGGAACTGGGCTGGAGTCTGGGCAATCTGAAGAGTGTGGCTCAGGATGGGAGAAAAGCAAAACCCATACACCCTCAGCTTGCTGCAGCCAGGAAGACCAGCAGAACTGGCTTGGCTGGTTTAAAGCCAGCAGAAGGTTCTTGGGTTTTTTTGTTTGTTTGTTTTTTAATTCCTTCTCCCTTTCTTTTCCTATTTCTTTTTCCTTCCTTCCTTCCTTCCTTCCTTCCTTCCTTCCTTCCTTCCTTCCTTCCTTCCTTCCTTCCCTTTCCTTTCCTTCCTTCCATTTTTTTTTAAATTACAAGTGAGACAATAAAACCTGGAGCTGTGAAAAGACCAGAATTAGACCCAAAGAGGGGTCATCTCAACAACTAAGACAGTGAGACAAATTTCACTTTGCTACTCCAGAGAACTTGCAAGTTATTGTATATTTATATTATTATTATTTCATTATTCATACATCTTTTATTAGTATTTTTGTGTTTCTCTTCTTTCTGTTTAGTCATCTTTGCTTGGTTTGTTAAATTGCATGGTTTCACTGGTTTCCCTTATTCTCTCTTTCATGGTGTATTTTTAATTTTCCATCTTTCATTTCACTTGTGTTCCAATAGCACACTACTCTAGGTCTTTTACTTCCTATTCTTGTTATTCAGATCACATAGATTCTGTCCTACAATCGTTGTTCTATTACTATTGTAAATAATTGCTGTTCCATACGATTGTAAATACTACACAGCACACCTCCCAGATCTTAGCTCGCTTCACTGTTTCCTGAACGTGATTACCATGGTGGTTAACTCTGTTTTCTCACACACTATATCTATATTCTATCCTTTACTCTCACTTTACCTCATAATCTGACCTCCCACAAGCTCACTTCTTTCTAGATCCAACTTACAATCCTTCCCCACCCCTAACAAGAGTCTTACCATTTTTCTACCCTTTCTAAGAAGTGGTTAGTTGGGTGAAATATCATGGTTAACATATAACCATGGTATAGATAACATGGTATAGAAATAACATGGTATAGATATATCCAAAGGATCTCCTATCTTTTCTCTGTGGGTTGGTACTTCAAATACCATAGAATACACCCCTGCTGTCTCAAACCATTTTGCCTTCCTCCTCCAACTGATCACAAAAAAGAGTAGGTGGGAGCTATGAACACAAGTATACCTGCTAGAAGACGAAGCCCACTGACAAAGGAACCACCAACAGATAAAAATTGTAGAAGATGAAGGAGGGAGTAGAAGCCATACCAGGACCTCAACCCAGGACCAATCTGCAAATAAAACTAAATGGTAGAGAAATTAGCCAGAACAAACAACTGAACAAGAGCAAGAGAGAAGCCTCAAAACCACATACAAACAGAAGAATCATCTTCAACACAACATGTCCACACCTGCAAAACATAATAGAAGATGTGGTGGATGGGGCAACCCTCAGTTAACCAGCTGGAGGGAAGGAACCACCAAAGAAAGACCCAACAACAATCAAAACCCAAAGACATACAGGGAGCCAACATAAATGACAGCCCAAGACCAGCAATCTCAGGAGATCAGGGAGACTTCACCACTGAATATCACAGGTATTCTACCATAGAAGTTCACACAACAAACCCAGGGAGTCAGAACAGATCAATTTAAGAAGCAGAGGCTAACAAAAAGAGTCTCACAAACAATGGGAAGACAAAGAATCAATCCCAAAATGAAAGGAAAGGAGGAAGCCTCAGAAAGAATGCTAAATGAAGTAGAGACAAGTCATCAGATATGGAGCTCAAAGCAATGGTTATCAGGCAGCTCAATGAGCTCACAGAGAATTGCCAGCAACTACAGGGAAATTTCAATGAATTCACTGCAAACTATATCAGCATGAAAAAGGAAATAGAAACTACCAACAAGGGCCAAGAGAAAATGAAGAATACAATTTCTGTTCTGAAAACAGAGTAAAGGGAATCAGAAACAGGCTGGTGAAGCAGTGGATCAGATCAGCAAGCTAGAGGACAAGGTTGAAAAAAAACACCCAGAAAGAGCAAGAAAGAATGAAGGGGAGTTAAGGGAAATGCAGGACAACATGAAACGTCATAATATTTGTATAATAGGGATATCAGAAGGTGAAGAGGAAGAGCAAGGGATAGAAAACCTGTTTGAAAAAGCAATGATGGAAAACTTCCCTAATTTGATGAGAGAAAAAGTCGCAAAAATCCAGGAAACAAAGAGAGTCCCAGTCAAGAGAAACCCAAAGAGGCCCACTTCAAGATACATCATAATTAAAATGATGAACTTCCAAGACCAAGAAAGAATCTTAAAGGGAGCAAGGGAGAAACAGGAAATAACATACAAGGGAGCCCTGATAAGACTACCAGCTGACTTCTCAATTGAAATGCTCCAAGCCAGAAGAAAATGGCAAAAAATATTCTAACTAATGAAAACCAAAGGCCTGCAACCAAGAGTAGTTTATCCAGCAAGACTTTCAATTAAAATGGAAGGCCAAATAAGGAGTTTCTCAGACAAAAGAATTCTAAAAGAACACATCTCCACCTAACCAGCTCTGCAAGAGGTGCTAAAGGCACTGCTTTAAGAAAAGAAAGAAAAACAGTGAGAGAGAAGGAGAGGAACAGAGGTATGGAAAAATGACTATTATAGTAGGTGATTTCAACATCCCACTGTCAAAAATAGATAGATCATCCAGACAAAATATCAGCAGAAATATTGTTGAGTTGAACAATACCCTAGATCAAGTGGACTTAACCGATATATATAGAGAGAGCCTTTCATCCCAAAGAAGCAAAATTCACATTCTTTTAAAATGTACATAAAATATTTTCAAAGATAAACCACATCATAGGGCACAGAACAAGCCTCAACAAAGTCAAGATAATTGAAATTATAGAAAGCATTTTCTTAGACTACAAAGGACTGAAACTAGAAACCAAACTCAAGGAAAAAAAAAAACCAAAACACTCAAACTCATGCAGATTGAATAGCATGCTATTAAACAATGAATGGGTCAAGAATGATATTATTGAAGAAATCAAAAAGTTTCTGCAAACAAATGAAGATGAACTCACAACAATACAGGACTTACGGGACACAGTGAAGGCAGTCCTGAGAGGAAAGTTCATAGCGATACAGGCCTACCAAAAAAAGATAGAAATATTTCAAATAAACAATCTAATGCTACACCTATAAGAACTTGAGGAACAACACACACAGACCAGGGCCAGTACAAGGAAGGAAATTACCAATATCAGAGCAGAATTAAATGACATGAGACTAAAGCACAATTCTAAGGATCAATAAATCCAGGAGCCGGTTCTTTGAAAAGATAAGCAAAATTGACGATCCTTATCAAGACTCATCAAGAAAAAAGAGAGAGGACCCAAATACACATAATCAGAAATGAAAGAGAAGAGGTTACAATTGATACCACATAAATACAAAGGATTGTAAGAAGTTACTCTGAAGAGCTATATGCCAAGAAATTTGAAAACCTAGGTGAAATAGACAAATTTCTAGAAATACATTATCTTCCAAAACTCAATGAAGAAGAAGAAGAAAGCCTGAATAGACTAATAACAGCTGATGACGTAAAGCAGTAAACAAAAAGCTTCTGACACACAAAAGCCCTGGACCAGACAGTGTCACAGGAGAGTTTTACAAAGAATTTAAGGGAGAGGTAACCCCCATCCTTCACAGATTATTCCAAAAAATTCAAGATGATGGAAGATTCCCAAACTCTTTTTATGGAGCCAGTATCATCCTAATCCAAAAAGCAGATAAAGACATGACAAAGAATGAAAACTTCAGGCCAATATCACTGATGAACATAGACTCTAAAATCCTCAACAAAACATTGGCAAACTGCATCCAGCAATTCATTAAAAAGATGATACATGATGATCAAGTGAGATTCACCCTAGAGTTTCAAGGATGGTACAATATTTACAAAACAATAAATGACATACATCACATAAAATGAAAGACAAAAATCACATCATCATATCAATAGATGCAATAAAAGGCATTTGATAATGTACAGCACCCATTTATAATAAAAAACACTCAGCAAAGTGGGCATACAGGGAGCATTCCTTAACAAAATAAAGGCCATATATGAGACCTACATCCAACATCATACTCAATGGGCAAAAACTTAAGACCTTTCCCACTAAGATCAGGAATAA
This sequence comes from Phyllostomus discolor, assembly GCF_004126475.2. Taxonomy (NCBI): domain Eukaryota; kingdom Metazoa; phylum Chordata; class Mammalia; order Chiroptera; family Phyllostomidae; genus Phyllostomus; species Phyllostomus discolor. The sequence continues at coordinate 76,538,609 of NC_040908.2, forward strand.
GAAAAGAATTCCCACTTTCACCATTCCTATTCAACATAGTATTGGAAATCCTAGCCACAACAATCAGACAAGAAAAACAAATAAAAGGCATCCAAAGTAGAAAGGAGGAAGTAAAACTGTCATTTCTGCAGATGACATGATAGTGTACCTAGAAAATCCTATAGTCTCCATCAAAAAACTACTCGATCTAATAAATGAATTTGGCAAAACAGCGGGATACAAAGTCAATATTCAGAAATCAAAGGCATTTTTGTACACCAACAATGAAATATCAGAAACAGATATCAGGAAAAATTCCCATTTGATACAGCAACAAGAAAAATAAAATACCTAGGATTAAACCTAACCAAGGAGGTAAAAGACCTGTACTCAGAAAACTACACAACACTGTAGAAAGAAATTAAGGAAGACACAAATGAAACCATGTGCCATGTTCATGGGTTGGAAGGATTAACAACGTCAAAATGCCGATACTACCCAGAGCAATTTATAGATTCAATGCAACACCTATTAAACTACCAATAGCAGATTTCACAGATAAAGAACAAACATTTCAGAAATTTATATGGAACCATAAATGAGCCTAGATAGCTGCAGCAATTTTGAGAGAGAAGAACAAAGTAGGAAGGATCACAATACCTGACATCAAACTGTATTCAAACTGCTGTTGTGATTAAAACAGCCTGATACTGGCATAAGTACAGACACACAGAGCAATGGAACAGAACAGAGAGCCCAGAAATAAGCCCAAGTCTCTATGGTCAATTAATATTTGACAAAGGAGGAAGAAGCATAAAATGGAGTAAAAATAGCCATTTTAACAAATAGTGTTGGGAGATCTGGCCAGCTACATGCCAAAAAATGAAACTCGATCACCAATTTATACCATATAGAAAAATAAATTCAAGGTGGATAAAAGACTTAAATATAAGTAGTGACACCATGAAAGTCCTAGAGGAAAACATCAGTAGGAAACTCTCAGATATTCCACACAGCAACATCTTCACTGATATGTCCCCTCAAGCAAGGGACATAAAGGAAAGAATAAACAAATATGACCTCATCAAATTAAAAAGCTTCTGCATGGCTAAAGAAAACAGCATTAAGATGAGAAGAGAACCAACTATGTGGGAAAACATTTTTGTCAATGATACCTCGAACAAGGGATTTATCTCCAAACTATATAAATAATTTACATGACTCCATTCCAGGAAGACAAAAATTCCAATTAAAAAATGGGCATAAGACTTGAACAGACACGTTTCCAAGGAGGACACACAGAGGGCCCAGAGTGTTGGAAACCACTCTGCCTGGTTTCAGAAGCTGTAACCCTCCCATGGCTAAGGCTGAGTGGGCAACCTTTGGACAAGAAGCCACTAAGGAGATAAAACTTACCTCCCTGGCAGGAGCACTGCTTCTGCTCCTTTCACTTCATCCATAACTGGCCCCCAATGCTTGATCCGTTAGCCAATGATGGCCAAGATTCCCCACAGATTCCCCAAGGTGGGGAATAACCTAAGATAGGCACAATCATGTGGAAGGCCCCCAAGGAAGGACTTCCGGGGGTACAGCAAAAGGGGGTGATGGACACTTACCCCTCGGCTTTGACAAAGCCTGAGTGCTCATTCTGTCTGCAAGAAGTCTCCTAATCTCTTGGTTGCTCTACTACCCCTGCCTGACTTAAGCCTGAGACAATGCCTTAAGCCTGAAACAATGACAGAGGGCAGTGCAGCCCTGTGCTGGAAAGGTCAGGTTTCCCGGGTAATCAGGCCTAAGAAAGAATATGTAAAATCCTGTGAAACTTGCTTTGTTTAGAATGCTCTCAATTAAATAAGGGTCCAAGCAATAAGTGAGTTTGTTCCTCAAAGTTTTATAGCTCTTTAGCTATCTGACCCTGACTCAAAATAGGCCCTCAGAGTTCTTTGTTATCTATTGTTTAATCTTTACTGCCTAAAAATGATTAATGAGCTTTACCTGTATTCTTGTGCAAACAAACCCAATATAAGCCCATTGAGGAAAAGGCTCTTGGCCCTTCCCCTTTGGGAGATAGGCCACCTTTCCTTCCCAAGCAGATCATGTGTTGGTAGACTTATTCTCATTTGTGGTGAATGGGGGACTCTGCAGGCAAAGTTCCCCCACACCAGAGACATCTGAAAAGATGCTTAGCATCAGTAACCATCAGAGAGATGCAAATTAAAACCACAATGAGATACCACTTCACACCAGTTAGAATGGCCATCATAATCAAATCAATAAACATGTGTTGGAGAGGATGTGGAGAAAAGGGAACCTTGGTGCACTGTTGGTGGGAATGCAGACTGGTGCAGCCACTGTGTAAAACAGTATGGATTTTCCTCAGAAAACTAAAAGTGGAATTGCCTTTTGCCCCAGCAATTCCACTGCTGGACTATATCCTAAGAGCCCTGCAACACCAATCCAAAAGAACCTATGCACACCAATGTTCATAGCAGCACAATTGACAATAGCCAAGTGCTGGAAGCAACCTAAGTGCCCACCAGTAAATGAGTGGATCAAAAAACACTGGTACATTTACACAGTGGAATACTATACAGCAGAGAGAAAGGAGCTCCTGCCCTTTGCTACAGCATGGATGGAACTGGAGAGCATTATGCTAAGTGAAATATGCCAGGTGGTGAGGGACAAATACCATATGATCTCAACTTTAACTGGAACATAATCAACAAAAGCAAAAAGCAAACAAAATATACCCAGAGACATTGAAATTAAGAACAATCTAACAATAGCCATAGTAGGGGCGGGGCAATGTGGGGAAGGTAGGGAGGTAGGTTTTGCAGGAGTGTGGGGAAGTAGTGGAAGGAAAATGAAAACAACTGTAACTGAACAATAGAATAACTTAAATAAACAAATAAAGCATTAAGGTGACTAAACAAATCAATAAAACCCAGAATTATAGTCATGTGATCATCAAGGATTTGCAGAAAAAGCATTTGGCAAAACTCAATATCAATTTATGATTAAACAACATTCAAAAATGAATATACCATGATAATCCCTCAAGTTGATAAAGGCTATATAGGATAAGCCCACACCTCTATCATACTCAATTGTGGAAAACATGAAGCTTTCTTTTTAAGATCAGAAAAAAAAATGTCCACTCTCTCCAATCTATTTCAACCTACTGCAAGAACTTGTAGCTACAACATCCTAAAAAAACAAAAAACAAAAAAAACCCCAAAATCCATGCATTTATTCAATAAGTAGAAAAGTAAAACTGTCCCCTTTTGCAGGTGTTACCAGAATAGAGAAACTCAGCAGAATCAAAAAATGGATAGAATTAATAAAAGAAACTTACTGAAGGATCAAAATACAACATAAGCATGCAGAAATTTGTCACATCTGTACACAGAAATAACAAAAAATCTGAAGAAGAATCCTGACTAGTGTTGGGCATCATCTCAAAAATTGAAAGTCACTGATTCACTTCAAGGTCCCAGAATGTAGGGAAGGTCCCAGGTTGGGTATGTGTGGGAGGCAAGTGATCCATGCTTGTCATACACATTGATGATTCTTTCCCTCTCTTCCACCCTTTTCCTCTATCTAAAAATTAACAAATAAAATCTAAACAAGAAAACCTGAGAAAGAAATAGAGGAAATAATCCCATTTACAGTTTCACAAAAAAGAATTAAATGTTGGAAAAACAATGGAATTAAAATGGGAAAGTATTCTAGGATCATACTTATAAGACAATGAATAAAAATTTGAAAAGGACACAAAAAATCATGCTAATAAATAAGAAAGGTTAAATTATGAAAAATGATCATACTTTCCAAAGCAATTAATGCAATTTCTATGAAAATACCCATTTTAGTCTTCTTAGAACCAGAATAAATGATTCTAAAGTTTATATGGAACCGAAAAGACTCAAAATTGCGAAAACTATCGAGAAAGTAGAATAGAGTAGGAAAGGTCTCAATCCTAGATCTCAAACCACACCACAAAGAAGTAATAATCACAAAAATGTTATTAGTGCAAAAAGTCCATGAAGATTAATGGAAATAAGTAGAGCGCCCAGAAATAAACCTTCACTTTTAGGGACAATGTAGACAAATGATGTAAAAATATACACTGCAGTAATGACAGTGTCTTTAACAAGTGGTCTTCAGGAAACAGAACAGATACATGCTCAAAACTGACCTAAACAATCTCTTAAACAAGATACAAGAATACACTTAAACTGCAGCTAGCCCTACACAAATTTCTCACAATTCCAACTGACACCAGCCCTGCTCACCACTTTTTGTCTTTAAACTGATGACAGATTTCCCACAACTTTATCTTCCAGCTGACACCAGCCCCCCTCACATTTCTGCAGTCCAACTGGTGATCTCCCTGTCTTCCAACTGATGCCAGCCCCACCTGTCTTATCCCAGACCTGCCTCTGTTCTTCTAATGTTTCTTCACACACCTCATTTTTCAAAAGCTCAACACCTGGGATCACAAGTATTAAAGAATACCAGTGCTGCAACACACCTATTCTGACCTCACTCATTGAGACCTTCAGAGAAGATGCCCCAGAGAAGTGCATTGGAGATTCTTTCACTTTCTAAGACTGAGTCTTATTTATTGCTTCAACTCTTTCCAGGTTTCCACCTGGGACAGCCACTGTCTCTCTGGTTACTGGCACCTGGGCCCTGCTACTAACCTCTCTACCCTCCTGAATCTCAGCTTTCATGCCATATCTAAATTCAAAATGACAAAGTGTAGCAACCCAGAAATGTTTACCAAATTCCTTATAGATGACACAGCTTTGATCAATCACAAAGCCATATCCACAGCCTACAGCGCCTTCAAATGCACACCCTATATAAATATTTTTGAAGACTAAAGCAGAGCAAACACTTAGTATGCATCTGCATGGGCTTTTTAAGTACAGCACTACTGACACTCTAGGTCAAGTGTGCATGCTCTGAGTGGCTGTCTTCTGGACCAAAGTACATTCATTAGCATCCTGTCCTCTACCTCTCCCAAAATGCTTTTAGTCCCACAACTTCCGATATCGATATAAAAAAGGAGAAAGAGACAGGAAGAGAGACAATGAGAGACAAGAGACTGAAACAAAATAAAATGAGCAAAACAACTCAGAGTAAATAAAGGTGGCATTATCTTTAAATATATCTCGTGTGTGACTTCTTATCACCTTGGCTGTTGTCTGTTGTGGAGGATCTGGTTGGTAGCCACTTAGTAGTGACACAAAGATGTCAGAAGGCAAGGCCTACTGAGAGCCAAATAGGTGGCTGCTCACCATCCAGGCTTATATCATGCACAAGGCTGATTGATGATAAGTATAATGGGATAACATAGAATGTAAAATAAATAACATCTTTGTCTTCTTAATTTTAACCTCTTTAAGGGGAAGAATTAAAAATGCGAACCAGTGCAGCATGCCTCTCTCAGGATCACATTGCTGAAATTCCAGCTAACTTGTAATTTTGGCATCTCTGAGTTTTTCCCTCAAACACATGTAACAATGGCCCACAGATATTATAGGTTTTTTGTTATATGTACCTAACAATGTCTCTAGGAAATAGTTTCTTTCATCATCTGCACCATCTCTTTCATAGCACAGCTATGGTTACTCTCAGGAGGGTCAGGAAGACATGTGGGTTGTGCAGGAAACTAAATGAATCACAAATCAAAGGTCTAACTGCAGCTCTCTCCTGAAAGATCGGATCCTGGCTTCACTATTGAGAAGTCATAGGAAGGGCTGGGTTGAAAATCTTTGTATATTTATGGAGGTGTTGTAAGTGAGAAGATGAAAGCCCTGAGTGGTTTACAGGTAAGTTTTTTTAAAGAAAAATCTCCATGGAATACAATATTGAAGAAGTTACTTCACTTCTTTGGTGACCAAACAATACAGACATTAGAACTCTGGTAACCAGGCACCACATTACTGAGATTGGCCCCTATTAACTTACTTCAGTGAAGAGAGTTGAGAGAGCAGGATGTTTTCCCATCATCTTCAGAATTTCTTAGACTTTGGCATTTGGAAATCCTATACTAAAACTATTTCACTCACTATAGGCAGTGGCTCTAACCTCTTCTTTAAGGCATGAGGTCAGTCAGCAGTGTGGAACCTCGGGTCAGTTATGGCAGCCCAGGACAGACCAACCAAGGTTAACACCATAGCTGTGATCCCATATGGGAATCTTACCAGTCCCTGCCACTTCTCCTGCTCCTGTGTGTGTTGGAGTGGATGAAACTGCAAGTAATTGTCCACAGCTTTCTTTAATGATTCTTATCTGTGGTGTCTGTTAAAAACTTTTTAAAAGTAGTTTTATTTGTCTTTTCCTGCTTGACAAGTTACAAGAAGCTTGTAAATTTTAAACATTTTTCAAAGAATTAGCACTTCATTTCATTAGCCTTTTCTTTGTATCCCACTTGTATTATTTATGCTCTAATATATGTTCTATTTATTCTTCTACATGATTTATTTTCTCCAGTTTCTTTGAGAATAAATTGAAATGTGCTTTTCATATTTTCTCCTGTTGAGGTAGTCCTGAAATGTATAAATTTTCTTCTATAAATGCTTTTGCTGTGTCTCAGATTTAGTTGTTTTCCTATTTTCATGTATCTCAAAGTAGATTCTGTGTTTTTTTGTATCTTTATTTTTTCTTTAAAAAATGCTGGTTAATCCTCAATTACTTGTGTTGTTTCTGTTTTATTTTCCTCATATTTGATATCAAGTTTCTTACAATTGGGATCAGATAATATGGCAGATATAATTTCATACTTTTTAATTTATTGGGAATTGACTTGTTGATTCCTAGTACAAGATTTCTCTTAGAAAGTGTTCCATGTATACAAAAATATGCATAAAATGTAGTTTTTCTTTAAATGGTCCATAAAGGTCTTCAACAACAATCTGGTCCAAAGTTGCAGATAAGGTCATTAGTATCATTTTAAATATTTTTTAAATCCTCAACTGAAAATATATTTTTCACTGATTTTAGAGAGTAATGAAGGCAAGCAGATGAAGGTGGAGATAGAGAGAGGGAGACAGAGTTGAAGAAAAATATTGATATGAGAGAGAAACATTAATCAGTTGTCTTTCCTGTGCACCTTGAGTGGGGACCAAACCTGCAGCATACGTATGTGCCCTGCCCAATTGAACTCACAGTCTTTTGATGCAACATTTAAACCAATTTGGCCACCTGGCCAAGGGGAGTTCTTAAATGACTAACAATACACTATTTAAAAAATAAGAACTGTATTTGAACAAGTTTTAAAAAGTAAAATAACATTACTTTAAAAAACAACTGATACCACATTTAACTTTGATGGGAAACATTAGGTGACTTCACTTGGTGTGGTGGGCATAACACAATAGACATATGCCTTATTATAGCATTATACACTTGAAATATTTATAATTTTAATACCTAATGCCACAGCAATACATTTCATTAAAAATGTTAAATGACCTTTGAGGTGTTTCTTGATCATATTCTTTTCTTAAATTTTGATTATTATTCTTTTTTAAAGGCTTAGGAATAAATTTAATAAGCATCACAGTTTACTTTTGTTTATAGGCATACATATTGTCATAGAAAAATTATACTCAAAAGGCTATGGGTACAGAATTTTTATCATCTTTTTCTATTGTTTCTCAAGTACAGTTTTCTGACTTTTCTCCCATGCCTTCCCCATACCCCAGCCCTCTCCACCTCCTTCCCGTTTCCACACCTTGTAATCTTCATTACAAATGAAAACACGATCAACAATTTCTCCCCTTTAAGTTTTCATCCCTTATCAGGGGCAGGTTCAAGTTTGAATGCGAAATTCTCTGCCTACCAGTGCTTCATATCTCCCAATGGTGTAGCTGTTAAGCTCAGGGTGAGTAAAAAAAAAAAATACCCTGATAATAGGACATGGGATGTTCTCATCAGGGTGCTCTCATCAGTCTTTGCACACCTAAGTGTGTGGAGCTCACTTCATAAACTCTGGCCATAAGTTCTCTGTATGGCAAAGGTGAGTGATGGTAAATGTGAGGGTGGAGGGCAGCAGGGCTAGGCCAACTGCTTCAGTGGGAAAGGACACACCTTCAGAATGGCTCAGGCCAAGTGCAGGGTTGTTAGGCCCCTCTCATATACATTTATATGCTCTTTGCAAAGACATCTTCTGTAGACATATGAAGAGCTTATTATGGACACAAAATCAATTAATTTTGTATGTGACCCATCTTTTGGGTCAGCATTTGGAAATGCATCTGTGACATATAAAAAAGAGACTTCAATGATGTCCAAGGTGATTGACACTTTGACTAAAACTAAAGCCCAGGATTGTGTCCCCTTGTTTCACGGGGTTATGCTAAATTAATCACAACATGCCTTGTGGCAGCTGTATCATACCCATTCTTGCAAGAGGAATTAACCCAAATTTATCCTAAATATTTGAGTTGGCCTAAAGCTTCATTGCCACTTTCAGAGATCCCTAATTTGGCCACACATATAGGAAGGACAAGAAACAGGACCCCATGCATCCCAGAAAACATGACAGGTTGCTTTCAATGTGCATTTCCAGACTCAGAACGTCAACAGGCCTGTGAAGAAATAGACAGATGGCTTTCTAAGTGTGAGTAGAAATACATGGACCTGCACAGCAATAGCAGGTCCAATTGTATCTTCTGGAGAACTAGATGCCAGAGAAATAAAGTGTCATGGCTGGCGTTATGCTAGATAAATTTACTAATATCTCCTTTTCATATAAGCAAATTAAAGCCTATGGCAATGAGGGGATATTCCCATCACATGATCTGGAGGTGAGCAGAGTCAGTTTTTTTTTTTTTTTTGGCGTGGGGGAAGGTGACCAGTGTTCACATAGCAAAACGTTGCTGTAGAATATGTTGAATGGTATTGGATAGATAGGAGCTATCTAATAGTAAATAGTTCCATATGGAAACTCAGTAGTATAGACAATATGGGGCACTTCTGCTGGACCCTGGAGGTTACAACTCTCCTTCGGGACAAGTGAATGTCATTTTCACACTCAGTGAACCAGGGAGGGATCTATTGTAAGCAACATCATCATCATGAACCACTAAATAATTAGCATCTTGAGCTCACCCCAAAACTGACAGGCTTTCAGATCATGTGTGGAGAGACAGATGGACACAAGGTAAAAAAGATTGAGTTTTAAATGTATAATTTGAGTTTAGTGGGTGGGGGAGAATTATCCAATTATGATTGCCCAGGAATTTTTTAGATTAATAGTTTGTAATAAAAGCATTGCCCCAAAATTCTGCAATAAAACCAGATTTTTCTAAGCCATTCTTGTTCCCTTGCTTTGTCTACAGTCCTGGAAATTTCGTAGCAACACAATCATTGTTGACAGCATGAGGAATTCATGTTTGTCATGAGAAATCTATGTTTTGTTATTCAGAACTTAGAGAGGGCATCTGTGGCCTGGGGCTTGGCAACAATTATTGAGGAAATAAAGGGCAACACACCACACAGAGATGAAAGTTTTCTTGAAAAACTTTTCATGTGATAGATATACCTATCAGCTTTGGTCTTGCTTTAACACAAGATGAGTATTCCACCATCCTACAGCTTTATAGTCACTATGGACTTGCACCCCCTGTCCATCACACAAACTCAGCTGCATGTAGATGGAAATAAGGATGCCTTTCTCATTTTAAATCTCAGCTTTTGGTAACTTTACAGCATGCCCACTGGAGCCTAAAAACTCCTATTGACAGATATTTGTTACTGTTCAAGTCTCATTTTCCTTTGTATATTTTTTTAGAAATGCTTTTCTCTGGTCCCATAGAAAGGTGGATGAGAAGATTTTTTCTAGGATCACCACAGTTTCTGCATAATGTCCCAGTGTGGAAAGGCAGCAGAATTGTCTGGTACCCAGTCTTCACATTGACAGCTCGTAGGCTCTTGTAGCACCATTGCCTGCAGAGTGCAGAGCTTTGCAAAACCGGAACTGTGGTGCCAGAGTGACAGCTCTGTACAAAGATGTGCTTCCTTCCCGCGCCCCCTCCCACTGAGTGTCAGAAAAAACTAAGAAGCTTCTTCAAACGCAGCTCCAGTTGACAAGTGTTTCAAATGTTTTATCATCTCATTGCACAGCCTGTATGTCCCGGACAGAATTCTTGACCATGCCATTTCCTAAAGAACCCCCAAAACAAGAGAAAAGGAAATGTTGCTGCTACAAAGGATTGTATCCTATAGAAAAAATAAAAGGGAGAAAAATGATGAAAGCTGCTGAGAACCATTATTTCTTTGGTTTCCTTTGTTTAACAAATGACAAAAGGATCCAAGACTTGTGCCAAAAACATCTAGGTTGCCTCTTCTGCTCTGCTCTGCACCCTGGGTGCTGTCTTTCTGCAATCATATGTGAAATAAAGACTGAAAGATACAAATATCAGAAGAAATATGAATCCAGCACTAGATCCTTTACCCTATGCTGCCAGACAGAGGGAAATATATCAAAAGTCTAATCTAGAGATTGTTCTATATGCAGCTTTTGCACGGTCTTTTGCAACTGGTAGCAAACTAGAGCAATTGTGATCAACTAGCTACAAGTGGACTCAACACTGTTTAATTAGAATGATAGCCACTCACACTCCTCAGTATCTATCTCTCTTGCCCAGGTCTTCCCTCACAATTGTAGTTTTAATGACATCTCCTTCATTTATTCTATGGCACATAATTTGAGATACTTTTTCCTTTCTATCTTGAATATTTTACTTCAATATGCAGGCAACTATCCAAACATTTTCTCTGTCTGCTGATGGCTGTTACCAAAATACAAAAAATTAACTGTTGTGGCACAGATTCTGCTTCTAATTCAGAAATTTCATAGAGTGAAGTTTCCTTTCTAGGGTTCATTTTATTTCCCAGAAACATATCACACACAGTGGAAGTTATATTAAGTTAAAGAGTACAGATGAGGACCATATAGATTAAAGATTTCTCCTCTATATTTGAGGCTGAAAGAGAAGAGGTCTTGATCCTGTTGATGTTGACATTCTTACATATGGAGAACACAAATAACAATGACAGCAGTTCACCTTCCAGTAGTTCACTGCACTCTTCAGGTTTTGGATCCAAATGAGAGACCTCAGAGAAACTGCCTCAATATAAGTATAAACTAGCTTTGTAATAATTAAACAGAAATCACTATATGTAATGATTAAAAATAAACTGTTTGCAACCTGAGGGCATTTTCCTACCATAAACACAAAGTATTTTCCAAAAAGTGAGGTAATGAGTTTAACCAAAGGGACAATATGTAGCTGTTGATTCAGGGTGGGGGCTATACTGGACCAAGGATGAGTCCTAGTTTGTTGATAAGCACACACCAAAACATTACACAATGCACCACTATAATACAGACTTCTATGTCAAAGTGGCAGATAAGTGAACATTCTCAACACACACTTGAGAAATAGAAATGCATGTATCTATTTCCCAAAGGAGGAAATAAACTCCCAGGGAACTGGAAGACCTCCATGAGACCACAATACCTGGGTTTCTGAGAGGATTGGTGCTGCTCTTAGGGGCAGCTGTGGATGATCAGAAGTGACTAGCCTGAGAAGCCCAGTGTGGGATACAAGGGAAATTCTCTTCTAAAAGGTGGCAGAATTGTATGAAGTGACCTTGGAGACTTCTGACTTCAATTCACTGATGATGACACTTATTATCAAGAGTTCCAGGTTTTTGTTTTTTTTCTTTTTGAAAGACAATGTATTTTTGGGGATAGCTGTTTTACCACAGGTTTTGGTGTTTGAATTCCAGAAAAAGAACCAGAGAAACATGTGGAGTTGTTTTATAGAGTTGATGTGGCATCATAAGTCAATAAAAACAAGTGTACAATTTTATAACACATTATTGGTTTACATTATTGTGTTTTCATTATCCAAAGTCAGGTCTTTTCCTATCAATACTTATTTTTCCCTATTCTACCCATTCCCTTCTTTGATCATCATACATTTCTCCTTCTCTACAAGGATTTTTCTATTTTTTTCATTATTTCTGAAAAGCTTTCAAACCCATCTTTTCTGATATCTGTCAGTCTGTTTAGTTTCTATGGCTCTGTTTGTATTTTGTCTATTTTGTTCATTACATTACTTATAAATGAATCCATGCCATCTTTTTTTTTTTTGTCTTATTTCAATTAGCATTAAAACACTCTATACCCATCGATGCCACTACAAAAGATGTATTTTTTTTCATGGTCAAGGAGTATTGAATTGTGTAAATTTCTTCATGTACTACTTTTTAAAAAGAGTTTTAATTACTTATTTTTAGAGAGGGAGCGGGGAAAGAAAAACAGAGAGAAACATCAATGTGTGGCTGCCTCTCACAAGTCCCCCACCAGGGTCACTGTCAGTATCCCAGGCATGTGCCCTGACTGGGAATCGAACTGGCAACCCTTTGGTTCATAGGCTGGTGGTGCTCAATACGCTGAGCCTCACCAGCCATGGAATCATGCACTATTTTGAGAATGCAAATTACTGCAGCAACCATAGAAAACTCTAGGTAGTTCCTTCAAAATATTAAAAATTAAACTGCCTAATGACTCAGCATTTCGACTTGTGGAATTGTTATCTGAAGAAACTCAAAACGCTAATTAGAAAAAATATCTTAATCAGATCTATGCACAGATAGATCTGATTAAGATAACTCAGATCATTGGGGAAGTAAAGAGGGGCAATAATAGGATGAGTTCACAAGGACAATGTTGGGCAGTCTAGGACAGGATTGTCCAAGAAGCTTGAAGTTTCTAGAGTCAGTGAGAAAAAGAGTGTTAGCTCTACCTGGGAAACTCCCGGTCTTGGTGGAACTCCTTGGTGCCTGAGGTGGGGCTATCTTGTGCTTCAGGCTCTTATTCCAGAAGGAGGCCTGGATGATTGTGCAGCAACTGCCTGAATTTCCGAATGGATCACATTTTCTGTGGGTGTGAACTCTGTGTAAAACCTATGGTCAGGCTGTCCTGTCAGAGGGTGGCAAGTGTTTTTTGTTTGTTTGTTTTGTTTCGTTTCCAGTGTTCTATACAGAACAGGCTCTGAGGCAGAAGCCTGCCATTTTTCCAGAATTGTGTAGTTTTTGTATATAATGATGTTTTTACTTTGCAAGCTAACCTTATAGAAACAAGGCAACTACTGAAATACGGGAGGATTGAGAAGATGGCAGTGAGTTAGGTGTGAGTAGAACCCAGTTCTCCCTGTGCCTAGCTGGAACATGTAGACGATCTTCTGAGGAACAGAGTGAACAGCCAACGAAATACCAGCTCATATGAAGTTTGGAGGCCAAAAACTGCAGAGGACATTGAAAAACAGATGATGAGACTGTGCTGGGATAGAAACATCCCTGGGACCTGTGCAGGGACCAAGGCTGCTGTGGCCCCTGGCCTGGAGCCTGCCGTAGGATATAGGGAGGAGAGTTTGATCACCGGCTCCCTCCCCTACCAGAGCAGGGAGGGCAGCCCTGCACCAAGAGGGACCTGGATACTGAACGTCACTAGGGGGATTAGAAACAAAGTGGGAGACACGCAGATGCAGTACACATCCATTGGGACTGTGGGTGCCAGCACCAGACAAATGGAGATGCCAGATGATGCCTGGAGAAGCGGGGAGTTGGGCCTTGTTGGACTCTGACTCTGACTATCCGAGTTGGAAAGCTGGACTGTGTGAAAAGCTGAGTCCTTTTTAAGAACGGCTGGCAGCTGCTTTGTAAGGAACTCTCAAGCAGTTGCTGATTTGACCTGAGGATGATTTCAGCTGCACATGCCCAGAGACTGAGTGGCTAAGTGCAACTGCACACCCCAGTGTGTGTCGTACTGCGTGCTGAGAGGCTGACTGGAGCTGTGTGCCCGAGACTGAGTGGCTTAGTGAAACAGCATGCCCGAGATTGACTCACACTCTGTGCCTAGAGACTGAATGGCTGATTTGAGCCTGGTAGCTCATGGAGGACCAGGGCCAGAGGCTGGGAAACTGTGAATATTGTGACTCAGACCTGGTCCCCATCCTCTCAAAATCTTCTTCTCAACCTTTAACAGGAACCTAAACAACAAAACAAAGAAACAAGCAAATATAACCAAAGACACAGAAATAGGGGTCAGACTGACAGTGACCAGAGGGGAGAGAAGAGGGAACTTCAGGGGAGAATGGGAAGGGTTTACAGGAACAAATTTAAAGGACACATGGACAAATCTAGGGGGAGGGTGGTAATGGGAGGGAAGTGAGGAGGGTTGGGTGGGTGGGATGGAATGGGAGTAAAAGGGAGAAAACTGTACTTGAACAATGATTAAAATTAAAAAAAAAAAAACAAAAAACAGAAAGGGAGAAAGGCGAAGCCCAGCACCACCCCTGTTCCTGTGGCATCTAGGAAGACCAGCAGAACTCGCTGAACAAGTTTAAAGTCACCAGGAGGCTTACTTTTTTTCTTTCTCTCTCTGGTTTTTCTGCCGCCGCCCCCTCCCCCCCAGGGAGACAATAAAATCTGGAGTTACGAAGGATCCAGAGACCGATCGAAAGGGGGAGCACAAGACTAATTCCCAAAACTGAGAAACTGAGGAAAATGTCACTTCGCTGTCCCATAGAACCTGAGAGAGAAGTTCATAAAGATACAAACCTACCTATAGCAGATAAATATTTCAAACAAACAACCTAACTCTGTTCTACAGGAACTAGAGGAACAATAACAAAGCCCAAAGTGAATAGAAGGAAGAAAATAACCAAGATCAGAGCAGAATTAAACGACCTAAAGATCAAAAGAACAATTCAAAGGATCAATAAAATCCAGGAGCTGGTTCTTTGAAAAGTTGAACAAAATCGACAAGACTTTAACTGAACTCCTCAAAAAAAAAAAAAAAAAAAAAAAAGAGAGCGGATCCAAATAAATAAAATCAGAAACAAAGGAGGAGCGATTATAACACACCACAGAAATACAAAGGATAGTAAGAGATTACTATGAACTACATGCCAAGAAATTTGAAGACCGGGGTGAAATAGACAAATTTCTAAAAATATATAATCTTCCAAAACTGAATGAAGAAGAAGCAGAAAGCCTAAACAGAACAATAACAGCTCATGAAATTCAAGCAGTAATCAGTAAACAACCACCATACAAAAGCCAGGGACTGGATGATATTACAAGAGAATTTTACAAAATACTTAAGGAAGAGATAACCCCTATACTTCTCAAATTATTCCAGAAAATCAAAGAAAAGGGAAGACTACAAACTCTTTTTACTAAGCCAGCATAATCCTAATTCCAAAACCAGATAAAGATATAACAAAAAAAGAAAACTATAGGCCAATAATGCTGATGAATATAGACGCTAAAATCCTCGACAAAATGTTGGCAATCACATCCAGCAATACATTAAAAAGATCATCTACTATGATCAAGTTGGGTTCATCCCAGGGATGCAAGATTGGTACAATTAATGCAAATCAATAAGTGTAATACATTACATAAACAAAAGGAAAGGCAAAAATCGCATGATCACATCAAAAGATGCAATACAAGGCATTTAATAAGGTACAGCACCCATTTATGATAAAAAACACTCAGCAAAGTGGGAATAGAAAGAGCATACCTCAACATAATAAAGGCCATAGATGAGAAATATGCAGCTAATATCATACTCAATGAGCAAAAACTAAAAGCTTTCCCACTAAGATTAGGAACAAGAAAAAGATTCCTGCTTTCACCATTCCTATTCAATATAGTCTTAGAAATCCTAGCCACAACAATCAGACAAGAAAAACAAATAAAAGGCATCCAAAGTGGAAAGGAGGACGTAAAACTGTCATTTCTGCAGATGACATGATAGTGTACCTAGAAAATCCTATAGTCTCCATCAAAAAAACTACTCGATCTAATACATGAATTCGGCAAAACAGTGGGATACAAAGTCAATATTCAGAAATCAAAGGCATTTTTGTACACCAACAATGAAATATCAGAAACAGATATCAGGAAAAATTCCCATTTGATACAGCAACAAGAAAAATAAAATACCTAGGATTAAACCTAACCAAGGAGGTAAAAGACCTGTACTCAGAAAACTACACAACACTGTAGAAAGAAATTAAGGAAGACACAAACAAATGAAAGCATGTGCCATGTTCATGGGTTGGAAGAATTAACAACGTCAAAATGCCGATACTACCCAGAGCAATTTATAGATTCAATGCAACACCTATTAAACTACCAATAGCAGATTTCACAGGTAAAGAACAAACATTTCAGAAATTTATATGGAACCATAAATGACCCTAGATAGCTGCAGCAATTCTGAGAAAGAAGAACAAAGTAGGAAGGACCACAATATCTGACATCAAACTGTATTCAAACTGCTGTTGTGATTAAAACAGCTTGGTACTGGCATAAGTACAGACACATAGACCAATGGAACAGAACAGAGAGCCCAGAAATAAACCCAAGTCTCTATGCATAATTAATTAATATTGGACAAAGGGGGAAGAAGCATAAAATGGAGTAAAAATAGCCTCTTCAACAAATGGTGTTGGGAGAGCTGGATAGCTACATAAAAAAAATATGAAACTCAATCACCAACTTACACCATATAGAAAAATAAATTCAAGGTGGATAAAAGACTTAAATATACGCTATGATACCATAAAAGTCCTTCAGGAGAACATAGGCAGGAAAATCTCAGAGATTCCATGCAGCAGTATCTTCACTGATATGTCCCCTAGAGCAAGGGACATAAAGGAAAGAAAAAACAAATGGGAATTCATCAAAATAAAAAGCTACTGCACAGCTAAAAAAAAAAAGGGGGGGGCATTAAAATGAAAAGAGAATCAACTCTATAGGAATACATATTTGTCAGTGATATCTCAGTCAAGGTTTTAATCTCCAAAATTATATATAAAGAACTCACATGACTCCACTCCAGGAAGACAAACAACCCAAATAAAAAAAAATGGCCAAAGGACGTGAATAAACACTTCTTCAAGGAGGGCATACAAAGGGCCCAGAGACATATGAATAGATGCTCAGCATCACTAGCCATCAGAGAGATGTAAATTAAAACCACAATGAGATATCACTTCACACCAATCAGAATGGTCATCATAAACAAATCAACAAACAACAAGTATTGGAGAGAATGTTGGTTAAAGGGAACCCAAGTAAAACAGTATGGCATTTGCTTAGAAAACTAAAATGGAACTGCCTTTTGACCTGCCAATTCCATTGCTGGGATTATATCCTAAGAACCCTGAAACACCAATCCATAAGAACCTATGCACCCCAGTGTTCATAGCAGCACAATTTACGATAGCCAAGTGCTGGAGGCAACCTAAGTGTCCATCAGTAAATGAATGAATCAAAATCTCTGATACATTTACACAATGGAATACTACGCAGCAGGAAGAAAGGAGCTCCTACTGTTTGGGACAGCATGGATGGAACTGGAAAGCATTATGCTAAGTGAAATAAGCCAGGTGGTGAAAGATAAATACCATATGATCTCACCTTTAAGTGGAACCTAATCAACAAAACAAACAAGCAAGCGAAATATAACCAGAAACATTGAAACTAAGAACAATCAGACCATAACCAGAGAGGAGACAGGAGGGGATAATGGGGGGAAAGGGATTTCAGGAATAACTATAAAGGACACATGGAGAAAACCAAAGGGCGGGGTGTGTGGAATCTGGGGAGGGAGGCTGGTGTCGGGTGGGAGTGATGGGGGGAAAACTGAATAGTAAAATAAAAAAAAGAAATTGAGACAACTATAAAAGCATAATCAACAAAATATACTTTATAAAAGAAATAAATTAATTTACATAAAAATAAGAATATAAATCAAATCATTGTTGAATTTACTCCTTGTAACCAGAAAAAAAAAAAGGTGCTCAACATCTCATCAGAGAAATGCAAATTGAAAGTATGTCAGTCAGTGAAAGGCAAACAACACATGATCTCACTTATATGGGAAATTTAATAAACTAAATAAACTGGTGAACAAAACAAACAGATGCATGGATACATGGAACAGACTAACAGTGAGGAGAGGTGAGCAGATGGGACTGGATAAAAGAAGGTGAAGAGATTAGCTAAATAATATATGTGCATAACCCAAAGACACAGACAACAATGTGGTGATGGCCTGAGAGAAGATGAAGGCAAGGGCTGGGTGGAGGTGGGGAAAGGGGAATAGGGAATAAGTGAGGATATCTGTAATAGGGTAAATAATAAAAACAAAGTTAAAAAACACAATGAGATACCTCTTCACACCTCTCAGAAAAGCTATCATCAATAAATTAACAAACAACTGTTGTCCAGAATGTGAATAAAAAGAAACCCTCATGAACAGTTGAAGGGAATGCAGCTTTGTACAATCACTAGGGAAAATGTGTGAAGGTTTCTCAAAAATGAAAATAGAACTGCCATATGACTCAACAATTCCACTTCTGGGTATACATTCACAGATACTAATTTGATACTATATTCACAGATACTATATTCATAGATACTAACCCAAAACACTAGTTTGAAAGAATATATGCACCTCCATGTTCATACTAGATATGGAATCAGTGCAAGTGGCCATCAACAGACAAGTGGATAAAAATATCGTGGTACACCTGGCTAGTGTAGCTCAGTGGACTGAGCGCAGGCTGCGAACCAAAGTGTCAAAGGTTCAATTCGCAGCCAGGGTACATGCCTGGGTTGCTGGCCATAACCCCCAGCAACCGCACGTTGATGTTTCTATCTCCCTCCCTTCCCTCTCTAAAAATAAATAAATAAAGTCTAAAAAAAAACTTAGCTCACCTATTTAAGCCTCAGTTTATCTTATGTGTTAAATGGAGGTAATTTAACATGTGCTTCAGATTTCAAAAAATATTGTGGTACGTATATACAATGGAATATTACTGGGCCATAAAAAAGAATGGAATTACCACTTGGACAGCCCAGATGGACCACAGTATTTTGTCAAGTGAAATAAGCCAGATGGAGAAAGACAAATAACATCTCGTATCACTTATATATGGACCTAAATAATAAAATAAATCAATAAACAAAATAGAAATAGACATAGATACAGAGAACTGAAGGAGTCCACAGGGAATAGATGTTGGGGGACAGGGTTAAAAAGAAGTGCTTGGATTAAGAAGTAAAAATTAAGCCCTGGCTGGTGTAGCTCAGTGGATTGAGTGTGGGCTGCGAACCAAAGTGTCGCAGGTGCGATTCCCAGTCAGGGTACATGCCTGGGTTGCAGGCCATGACCCCCAGCAACTGCACAATGATGTTTCTCTATCTCCCTCCCTTCCCTCTCTAAAAATAAATAAATAAAATCTTAAAAAAAAGAGGTAAAAATTGATAGTTACAAAACAGGAATGAGGATGTAAGAAAATGCATAGAAAGTATATTTTAACAATATTGTAATAACTATTATGCAAGGCTGTCACTGGAATTATTGGAGAGAACACTTTGTAGCATATGTGAATGACTATCTGCTGTGCTGTACATCTGAAAATAATAAAAAAAAGATGCAGAATGCAAACTGTAATAAAAAATAAAATTAAAATAATTACATAATTGGATTTTTTGCTACACATATGAAACAGTATTAAGGAAAAATAATTTACATCAACAGAAATATCAGAATCATACTTGGATTTACAAAGAAACATAGTAACCTGTTTATTGTGTAACTAGCCATTTTTTAAATTGTAACAGTTAATAGAACAAAGTTTTTATAAACATAGTAGTAATGTGTAGCAAATTACACCAATTAAACAAACAGCTTAAATTTATAAGGGGTAAAACCCCCAAATCCCTGAATATCTAAGCATTGGTCTCAAAGTTAACTGTTTCACCAAAATGTTAGTTTAGAAGGGATATTTAAGTATTTCTCCCCTTACATTATCATACTTCCACAAGTGGAAAGGAAACAATTCAATGTGTCATTTTACCTATTCTTCTCTATCTGATATTAGTCTTACTGCAGTGAATTTATTATCTTTGTTCTAGAATATTGCTGATATTGTACAATAAGCTTGTTTACCAGAAATCCATATCTGTGTTTGAAACATTTTCTGGATAAATGATTGAGAAGTTAAGGCCAGCTGTCAATGAAGACAGACTGTTCCCTGTCAGTTAACAGTTTGATTTTTTCTATCAAATTAAAATTTCTTAGTGCATAGGATTACATCTCATTTTTTCTGTATCCTTTGTAGCAACTACTAAAGTTTTATGGGTATGAAGCATTCCACTTGGTGAATATCTGAGAAATTTTTTTTTCTTTCTGACTCAAAGAACACTTCAATCCATCATGTGATACACTCTAACTCCAATAACACAAATTGGATTCATTAAATATTACATGAAATATTATCCATACTAGCAGATATTTAAAATGTTGGGGCTGTTCTCTCTGACATCAGTTGAAATTCATTTCAATTTTTAAACACTTGCATGAGGTGAAAAATAAGAAATTCACAAAGGGAAGTAACTTCCAAAATATTGAATTTTATTTAATGCAATTAGCCCCAAAAGTGAAGTGAAAATATATGGCTTAATGTATTTTGGAAAAAGACAATACACATTCTAAAATATTCAGACTATATACATTTTTTAAAACATTAAGTTTATCTTACTATGTTACCCTAAGTCACCTCAATTGAAATATAGTACCTTTTCACTTGAATAGTGATCAACAATGAATATAGGGGTTTAAAATCCCAGCAGGATAAAAAGAAATTACCCACATTTAAAATAATGTACTTTCCATAAACTAGCAGCACTTCCTTCTACCAGAACATGCAGATTTTGTTTGCTTTACTGATTGGTCAGAAGGGAAAATATGTGTATGTCCAAAACAGCTCATTGTAAAAAGAAAACCAAAGCTACTATTTTTCCTTAGTAACTATTTTTTTCTTAGGTAGTATGTGAAATCACTGGAATGTTAACTTCAACGGTAGAGAGGTAGGAGCATGCTAAATCAGGCTCTTTTCCCACCACAGTGGTTTCACAGGGGGATTTTGTGAAGCTAGAGACACTTGCAAAACTGCTAACAGAAATAACTATGACATCATCAGTTTTTCCAGAGGCAGAGGAAGGCACTGGATGGAGATACAGTATTCAAGCATGTTCCCTGTGGAGGTTAAGGTTTGAGAGCATTGTTTTATAATATTTTTATGCCAATCTGTCCCATTTTAAAATGGTAAAACAGTAAAAAGTAGGAAATGCTATATAGGTGAAGGTGGATAATATGGAATATCTAGGAAAGTTTACCAACTTGTTGGTAAACAAGAGAATTAAGAACATTATTATACCCAGGAATATGACAACTATGAAATAAACATAATGATTATAAATGAGTTAACTTTACTGATTTGGTCCCAGATATTGGAAAAGGCTTTCTGCTACAAATGCCATCTGCTTTTTTGCCCAAGTGGCTGTATGCTGTGAACTTCAATTTGAGGTATTCTGTCCAGCCAGGGAAATGAAGTGCAGTTTTTTAAGTGCAAAACATAAATCCATAAGTCAAATACCTTTAGGTTTGCAAGGCAGGGATTTATTAACAATACCCAGTCCCTTCCAATGAGTCTGGAGTGAGTCGTTGGGGAGATATTCTCTTCAATGGACCATCTCCAGATTGTAGGCCATGCTGTCACTGTCTTCATTTCCTAGGAGTGTGCTGTCAAATGATTGTTCTACAAGCTTTGAATTAATTTCCAGAGCTTTTCTAAATTCTTCACAAAGTCAGAAGCTCTGCTTAATAAGGTAGCTTTGCATATTTCCTGATCTAGCTTCACAGGCCTTCCAGTAACAATTTAAAAAATGGGACATATGATGTTTACTAAAGGAAGCAGATCTTAAGTCAAGCAATACCAGGGGAAGAGTTTTAGGATAAGGCAAATTTAAAAAGCCAACAAATTTTACCTATTTCATTTTTACTACCTGTTAATTTGCTCTATAAAATCAGAGGCATGTGGATAAGTACAATGGAAATGCTGTAATTTTGGCCAAATTATGCGTATCTGGTATAGAATCTGTCTTTTAAAGTGGTTTCCCTGATTGCTATGGGGATATGTGAGAATTTTTCAAGCTGGAACATTCCTTTCTAAAGGTATTTTAGTGACTGCTATAGCTGTGATTCCTTTGACATGGGAATACCTGTACCCAATGCAAATACAAATTATCACTAGTATACCTTTATCTTTGAAGGTGGGGAAATTAAGTTGAAATCCACTTCCCAAATCTCAAATAAGCCTAACTAGTTTACTCCCCCCTTTTAAAATATTTCCTATTTTATCATGGTGACAAAGACTTGACAAGCAATTATAGAAATTTAAATGGTTAGAAACAAAAATATAGCTCTTTCAATATTAGAAAGTTTGGTTTACCCAATCAAAGGTCTGATACAGAGCATAGGAAATAGTCTAACAAACACAAAATCCTTAGTTTTCCTTTACAATTTCTTACCAAAAGCACACCATTAGTACAGGAAAATTTTGCCCTTTTTTTTTTTTTTAAAGATTTTATTTATTTATTTTTAGAGAGGGAATGGAGGGGGAGAGAGAGAGAGAGAGAGAGAGAGAAACATTAATGTGCGGTTGCTGGGGGTTATGGCCTGCAACCCAGGAATGTACCCTGGCTGGGAATCGAACCTGGGACACTTTGGTTCCCAGCCTGCGCTCAATCCACTGAGCTACGCCAGCCAGGGCTAAATTTTGCCCTTTTAACAAGAGAAACTGTTAAAAGGATTTTATCTATAATACTGTATTTTTTAAATTATCTTCTGATCTTGGTTAGTTTGACCATGCAAGAGATTTCTTCTCTCAAGATCCCTTCTCCATGAAATTTTTACAACTTCAACAAACCTGCAACTTGCAGAAACCCTTCCACTTTTGTTCTGTCTTTCCCCTTTCTTATTCTAGCACTATCATTTTACTCTGAGAGATAGAGTAAATCATTTTACTCTACAGAGTAATTTTTACTATTCTCTTTTCCTTTAACAAAAATAAATTTTCATTCCTTGTATCTTCTTTTGCCAAGCGCACCTATCTTATTCTCCATAGTGTCTCAATCAGGTTTCATCACTAGTGTCTGGATCTTAATTGGAGGCATTTTGTGCTCTTCTAGCCTTGCAAAGTAACACCCTAAACTCTCCAAATTTATTAATAACCTGCTTCTCGTGTTGTCTGCCAGTCCTAAAGTTAGCAGAGCAATAGCAATCAATATTCTTAGGCTTGCTTTTATTTACTAAAGATTAATCCTAGATCACATGGACTTAAAAAGCAATTGGGATAGTTTGTTATTGCTCCAATTTGTATGAGAACTCACTTGTTTTAAGCCAATTAAACAGAGTTCCTTTATAACCTCATTTTGCAATTACAATATTGTTCAGCATTGTAAGTATACCATATTTATAACATATATACATTGACATAAACACACAGGCAGCACAATAAAACAAAACTCAAAAGAAAACCAGATCTAAATTGTTTTCTGGTAGATGGATTAAGTTACAGTTTTGCTTAGACAGCCAAAGTTTTTGCATACTGTGAGAATTAAAGCTGTTTTTAAATCAGTGAATGCATTCTATTGTCTCTGAGAGGTCTGAGATCCTCTTTTAAAAGTGCCCCTTAAAGTTGATTTGTCAACAAACACAAACAAAATAACATAAAAAGCAAGTGTGCACAATAAAGTCAGAAAGCTCAGAAAGCAGAGAGCAGCCTCAGAAGGTTTGAATTTAAAAGGGGGAAGATATTCCTAGAGAAACAAGAGTAGTACTTAGCACAAATAGCTGCTGCTCACCTCCCCATGCCCCCCAAACTCCCAAAGAGAAGATGGGGTGGAAAAAGCTGCCTCTGAAGTCATTTAAAAAATGCATAACACTCAGTTCACTTTCTTTTAGTGCTTTCAAAGTACCCCTTAAGCTTCTCATTCTTTCTGGGAAGTACAGCATTTCCTTTGTCCTAATTGAGGATGAAAATAGACAAGCTCTGTGGTTCCAAAGGAGCCCCATCCTGACCAACAAAGGTTTAGATTGTCCCACTTTTTTTCAACCCGAGATCTAGCCAATTACAATTGTCTATACTGTAACCTTTGTTGTACATGTAATCAACCACAATGTACACTGCTGCCACCAGGAGGGGGCTGATTAATATGAGAATTTTAGAGCATGAGTTACCTACCCATTTTGCAGTTTTCCTTATGAGTGGCATCCCCACCCCTCAGTGCCCCTTAGCGTAAGTCCCCATGAACCTTATGGACAATGCCGAAGCCCAACCTTCAGAAACCCTCCCAGGTACCAAACCTAACTGGAGAATACCCTCATGAGGTACCAAGTGCAACGAAGTGAAGCCATACCCAAATCACATGGAGGGGTCTTTTTGGTTCAAACATATGAACCAAAGTCACAAATGAGGGTACCCTACCTAAACTGAGTAACGTCTCTAAGACTAACCAAAAGCCTGGGAGACCCTGGATCTGAGAGGACTCATCCAAAACCCACCCGATGCTGATATGGAGATTAACTGAGCTCAAGAGTCTCATGCAGACACCAAATCATTGGTTTAAGATGGCACTGGGAGGAAAATCTAGCTGTCAGTTCAGATCCCACCACTACCTTGCAATGTAACTCAATGGTCATTGGCATCAATTAAATGCCAAAAGGAATCCCCATTTTGTAATGTGGTGAAGGGGGCAGGAGATTTATTCAGTGCAAACTGCTCAACTATAATGCAGCTCAGCTGTTGAACAACATGGCTGTGAGGCAGCCTGGGGTACTAGGCAGTCCTAGGGTAAGGCAGCCCTTGAGCAAAGCAGCCCTGGTGCTGCAGTTCAGTGTTGCTTGGCACCTCTCTGGTGAGATGCCTCTGCTCCACTCCAGCAAGACAGCGTTGGTGTTGCAGCTCCAAACCAGGGAAATGCAGTCTTCAGTGGGAACCAAAATTGCACTCCTGAGATAGAAGGGAGGCTGACAGAGAGAAGTCCTTGCCCTGGTTGAATTTTCATCCCAGGAGTGTTCCTGGAAAGGTTGACAGGTGGCAGTACAGTGCAGGAGGCGGTACAGTACAAGAGGCAGGCAGCCAACTCTGGTGGATTAAGTATTATTTACACCAATTTATAGGTAAGAAAATGAAAACCTAGGGTAACCTTCTCAAGGTCACACAGCAAGTGGGAGAAGTGGAACTTACTCAGTCTAAGTTCAGACTCTTCACTACATCAGTTTTTAAAATGTGCTCTGCAAACCTCTGTGGATCTTAAAGACGCTTGAGGGAAGGATCCAGGAGTGAAAACTATTTTCATAAAACTAAAGGCACTATTTGCCTTTCACCATGTTAACATTTATACTGATGGTGCAAAAGCAATGGAGGATAAAGCTGTTGGGAGCTTAGCCTGAATCAAGACAGTGACACCAAATTTCACTAACAGTCTTCACTGCTGGTCACTTGCAATATAAACACTACCAGTTTCACCTTGGAATGCCCTTGATGAAGCAGTAAAAATTAACAGTAATTTTATTAAATTTCAATCCTTGATTACACTTTTTAAATATTTTGTGACTAAGAAGTATGCCTAAAGTACCTCTGCCACATACCCAAGATGTGTCTAAAGGAAAAGTAATTGTGCAATGGTTACAGCTGAGAGCTAAACCAGCCTTTTTTTTTTCCCCAAATGACTTTAAAGGATGACTGGTAAACAAAGGCTATTCAGACGTAAGTATATAGCAGATGTTCTCTCAAAAAGGAAAAAAGTGAGTCTGTCATTTGAAGGAAAACAACTGTATTTATTGCCAATGACAAAATCTGAGCTTTCAAGCAAAACTTAGTTTTAGAAATTTGTTTCCACCACTAGACTTTTCTGATGAACTGTGTTGTTGGTATTAACAAATGTGATTTTTTATTATTATAAAATGTGTCAACATTTGGAAGACCTGCATGATTCAGTAAACTAAAAATTTCCAAATGGCAATACAGGTTATTATGAAATCATGCATAGTAAAGGATTCCTTTCTTCACATATTTAAAGTATGAAGTGGACTGATGGATTTTAGTGTAACAAAGTATAAAAATTTCCTTGATATGGCTTCAGATTCCACTCTTTTAAGAACCTACCACTTGTCAAGTTTCAGGGTAGTGTCAAAGAAGAATATCCACAATGATCTGAAAAGGCTATTGAAATACTTGTCCCTTTTAAAAATATGTGCCTGTGTGAGGCTGGATTATCTTCATATAATTCAACCAATACAATATTATCGTACCAGATTGCATGCAGAAGTACGTATGAAAGCCCAGTTTTTTTCTATTATGTCAGACATTAAAGAGATAAACTATAAAACACTCTTTTCAATAAACATTTTTTACTGTTGTTCAGTTACAGTTGTCCCAATCCCCGCCCCGCCGCTCTCAATAAATATTGTGACTTTGGAAAACATAGTTCTTCATAAAACATGTAATGAGTTTACCATTATTTTTAAATGAATTAATGTTTATTTTTTAAGTATATTTTGATTATGCTATTACAGTGGTCCCTTTTTCTCCCCTTTATTCCTCTCTACCCTGCACCTCCCCCCCCCCCAACCAGCATTACCTCCCCATAGTTTATGTCCATAGGTCATACATGTACATTCCCTGGCTTCTCCACTTCCTGTATTATTCTTAACCTCCCTGTCTACTCTGTACCTACCATTTACAACTTGTTCCCTGTATTTTTCCCTCCATTCTCCTCCCTCAACCTCCCTGTTAATAAATCTCCATGGGTTCTCCATTTCTGTGATTCTGTTCCTGTTCTTGTTGTTTGCTTAGTTAGTTTTTTTTTTTTTTTAGGTTTGGTCATTGATGGTTGGGAACTGCCCTGCCTGGTTTCAGAAGCTGTAACCCCACCATGGCTAAAGCTGAGTGAGTGACCTTCAGACCATAAGCCACCAAGGAGACAAAGTTTATCTGCCTGGCAGGAGTACCGCTTCTGCTCCTTTTTCCATAACTGGCCCCCAATGCTTGATCGGTTAGCCAATGACAGGTAAGATTCCCCAAGGGGGAATGACCTAAGACAGGCATAATCACATGGAAGCCCCAGGGAAGGACCTGGGGGGCTACAGCAAAAGGGAGTGATGGACCCTCGCACCTCAGCTTTGACAAAGCCTGAGTCCTCATCCTGTCTGCGAGAAGTCTCCTAATTTCTTGGCTATCTTGCTTCCTCTGCCTAACTTAATCCTGAAACAATGACAGAGGGCATTGTAGCCCTGTGCTGGAAAGGGCAGGTTCCCTGGGTAATCAGGCCTGAGAAAGAATACACAAATTCCTGTGAAATTTGCTTTGCTAAGAATACTCTTAATTAAATGATAAAGGCCCGGGCAGGAAATGAGTTTGTACCCTTAAGTTCTGTAGTCTCTTAGGTGATAGACCCTGACTCAGAAAGAGCCCTAATAGTCCTTTGTATGCTATCTATTATTTGAGCCTTACTGCCTGACAATGATTAATAAGCTGTACCTGTATTCCCATGTAAACTGATTTCAATAAAAAACTGGTGAAGGAAAGGATCGGGATGCTCTCCTCTTGAGAGAGTGGCTAGGCTGCTCTGAGGCGCCCTCCGCTTGAAAGGGCAGCCATGCCATCCCTCTTCCTCCATAGGACTTGGTAGTCTGTGTGAATGTCTCATGTCTCATCCATGTGCCACGGACATTGCGAGCCGGTGTCTGTGTCAGTTGATAGTTGTGAGTTTCTTGTCATTTTACTGTTCATAAGTTTTGATCCTCTTCTTAGATAAGTCCCTTTAACATTTTATATAATAAGGGCTTGGTAATGATGAGCTCCTTAAACTTGACCTTTTCTGGGAAGCACTTTATCTGCCCATTCATTCTAAATGGTAACTTTGCTGGATAGAGTAATCTTGGATGTAGGTCCTTGCCTTTCATGACTTGGAATACTTTTTTCCAGCCCCTTCTTGCTGCAAGGTTTCTTTTGAGAAATCAGTGGACAGTTTTATGAGAACTCCTTTGTCTTCTTTTCTCTTGCTGCTTTTAAGATTTTTTCCTTATCTTTACTCATGGGTAATGTAATTATGATGTGCCTTGGTGTGTGCTTCTTTGGGTCCCATTTCTTTGGGATTCTCTGAGCTTCCTGGACTTCCTGGAAGTCTATTTCCTTGGCCAGATTGGGGAAGTTCTCCTTCATTATTTGTTCAAGCAAGTTTTCAATTTCTTGCTCTTCCTCTTCTCCTTCTGGCACCCCTATGATTCAGATGTTGGAACGTTTAAAGTAGTCCCAGAGGTTCTTAAGCCTCTCAGATTTTTGAATTCTTGTTTATTCATTTTGTCCTGGTTGAATGTTTATATCTTCCTTCTGCTCCAAACCATTGATTGGAGTCTTGGTTTCCTTCCCTTCCAACGTTGGTTCCCTGTACATTTTTTTTTTTATTTCACTTTCCATAGCCTTCACTTTCTCCTCTATTGGTGACCAGACTCAACCATTTCTGTGAGAATCCTGATTACCAGATACAGAATGTTTTGAACTCTGCAATCTGATAAGTTGGCTATCTCTTCATCACTGAGTTCTGTTTTTGGAGTTTTGATCTATTCTTTCATTTGGGCCATATTTGTCCCAGCACACCTGTCGTGTAGTAAGGTGCAGAGCCTTAGGTACTTGCCAGGGTGGGGTAACCCACTTTGTTGCATTGTGCTGCAGTCTGAATGTGTGTTTCATCTTCAATTCCTTGGCTGTTGGACTTCCATACAGTTTGATTTTCTGGTAGTTCTGGTTATTTTGTGTTCTTGTATTTGTTGTTGTTGTTCTTTTGGTTGTGTGAGGAGGCAGAGTGTATCTACCTATGCCTTCACCTTGGCTGCAAGTCTAAATAAATCAATGTTTATATAAATTTTCTCATTTTAATTTCTAATAAATATAAGATATAACCCATATGAAGGCAGGATTACTAAGATGTAACCTAATTATTGTTATTGATCAGAATGTGTTCAGAGATCCCCAACCCTGTGGCCACATATACAAAGAAAGGAATCCCCTGAAATAAAATGCTATACAGGAAGCCTTAAATTATCAGTAGGTCCTAAAACACCCTGATCAAAGCAGGAGAAAAAGACTATAATAGAGACCTCTACCTACCTTAAACAATTTCAAACCAAGGTCCCAGGGGATATTCAGGGAATAATAATTTCTCACTAGTAAAAACACGTGGCAAAACAAACATTCCCTGACAGCTAAAATAAAGGAAGTGTTTGATCCAATTAGTAACAAGAATTATATTTGATACTACATAAAAAGTGGAAACACCTATAGCTATAACATTTTATGACATTAATCATAGTAGGGAGATATCACATTGAAAAGCAACTTCATCAGGACATACCCACTTATTTTTCTATCCATATTAACCTTTGCTGAACTAGTCATTTGGCTTGAAGGAGAAGAGCAAAAAGTGAAAGTAATTGCTCACATGAAAAGACAAACTTTTACTTTCTCCATTCATAGTACAACATGGTCATCTAGGAGCAGGTAGCAATGATATGGGAATTTACTTGTTCTACCAGTTATGTGTATAAACAGAGAGAGCTAAGAGTACAAACATGTTAATTCTGCAAAGGACATCTGACTAACACTTAATTTTTAAAAAGTTTAAACTAAAAGATGACACAAAATACTAAGCATTTTTTGTTATGTTTATTAGATCTATCAGCCAAATGTGCTCCTGAATGACTGAAAGCTAAAAGATCATCCCCAGAATAAGTCGAATTATACCTCTATGTCAAAACCAACACACGAAAACCCCCAAACTGAGTGAGTCATCTGAGTTGAAATGAAATCCATTAACAGCATAGAAATGTTAGTACTTTAGGAAGTCCAGTATTGGGGATAAGAATGGTAAATAAAGACATCATATTTTCATTGAGGGGAGCATTAAACAAGTTATCTTCAAGTGAGCCATAAAAACTGCCCTATTAATCTCACCGAACTGTACACTTAAAAATAATTAAAAGGACAAATTTTATGTTATACATATTTTATAACAATTTAAAACAATAATATAATATACCAAAAGTTATTAAATACTACACTTTAAATGAGCGAATTGTGTGATAAGTGAATTGTATCTCAATAAAACTAAGAAACAACAAAGCTGTTCCAGATGGTGAGGTAATCCCAGCTGCTAGTATCCTCATGAAAGTTGATAAACTAGGGAGATCAACTGTAGTCTCACTAGTGAAGATGCTCAAATAAGCAGGAAGATGTTTAATAGTCACTGTCAGTAAAATTAATTAAGGCCTCCTTGGCACCTAAACTTTTCTCATGTAATTTATATAAGACAAATCAACAAGAATACAAATAAAAAGTCACATACTTGGTTCCTTTAAGCATATTTAATATTTGAACTCTAATTTTTTTCCCCAGATCCCAGAAAAGAGAAAGTTTTTAGATGGCCAGTATTTTGTTCCAGAAACATATAGCCTTATCAGCTAATTCTTAAAAGAGCTATTTTACAAAGGTGTATCTTTGTAAATAGAACAATAAAGTCTTTCAGGTATTTCAAAATGTGATCAATAAAAAATACATGATTAATACAGGTTTTTTTGGAAGGTCGTCCAGATTTTTAAAAAGTAGTTTTTGTTAAAGAGTACACGATTGTGTAGTGAACAAGGAAAATAAAAGGTTTTAGTAGGAAGAGGCTTATTAAAAATAACCAATGGTGTGCATATTATAATTATTTTTATAGTACACATGCTTAAGTGTTGGCCCCTGGAAATGGCAGACAGAGCTTCCTTCTAGGAGGTACATTTTTTTCCTACCAATTTATTATCAACATCATCAGAACCAATGGGAAGGCATAAGAAATGAATCAAAGGAACTCTTTGCTTGAGGAAAGTCAAACAATTTTGCAGACCACTTTGAAAAGGGGTAGAAAAATCAGGAGAAAACATGATTTTAGAAAACAAAAATTGTAACACTAGGAGGAAAAACCCAGCAGAGAGATAACTAGAAGGTCCTGCTAATTGTCTATTTTGAGATCCTCTACTCAGTTCTCAATGATGCCTTCTATGACATACAGGCAAGAAAATATTGACCAAAGCTCTAGTCCAATAATAGTACTAGATAATACCAACTTCAGAGAAAATAGTTTCCAGTTTGAAATATAGATACTCCATGTAACACACCAAATTTACCAATATCAAAAAGAAAAAAAGGCATACAAATAAAAGATAACCTAGAAAGCATATTATTTTCTTTAGCTTCTAAAAATAATAAAAACAGACTTTTCCCTTCTACTATCACATTATCTCCCCTCTCTAAAATCAAACAAAATTTTTTTCTTCCTTTTTATCTAAACTGTAACTATTTGTTATACTGCATGGGAGGCATATTTCATAAAAAAGCCACAAAGCTTATGAAATATACCTTCCATGTAGTATAATAAATAGTTAGAGTTTAGGTTTGAAAAGCCAAGATAACTCAAGCAGTCCAAGTTAGCTGATATTAAGGTATGTAAAACATGTAGCTTCAAGGGCAGTAATCAATATCTTAAATTAGAGCACTTTGAGCACTGCCTGATTTGCCATGATTAACTCTGTATTCTGTTCTCACTTCAAATGTAATTTGCCACTTAGTAGCAAAGGAGCCATTAGGCCCACTTCAATAGCTAAATCCTAGCTCTCCTGCTCTGGGAATGCTGCTTTGTTCACTACCTTTGGGCTCTTCTGAGTGGAAGTAGATTCCAACATCTGGTGCTGTAACTTTGAAAACGACTTTAATGGTAACCATTTCCACTCAAGGACAGGATGAATTCCATCATCCTGATAGGCAATATTAATATCAAAGTAAAACAGATGTGATTATAACAACCAAAATAAAATGGAAAAATGGAAGGTGTGGGAGGCCAGGCTAGTAAGGAGGAGGGACGAAGTTCAGCTAGTAAGATATAAAGAACACTCGAAATTGTGGGATCTTTTCATAATTATACTTCATTTTGGGGCTTCATTTGAAAATCTAGATATAAATTTATTTAGAGGTACTAAAGCTATGGTCAAAGTATTTTCTAGTTAGCCTTGTTATTGTTCCAAGAATAAGTTAAACTGCAGGAAAAGAACTGCAAATAATTGCTAAGGACAAGGTATCTACTGAGCTAGAAAAGGAATCAAAACATTGTTAACCTACAAAACCTCTTAAGTGAGTGCTAGAAAATTACATAATTTCCCTACTGTAGTGTCTGAAGGTGAGGTGAAAGTTCTATTTCTATTTACCTTTCTCCTGATTAATTGCCCACTGATGGTATTTGTGTCAAGTGGCTACACGTGAAATCCTTTTTGAGCAACTGCATTGTTTTCAGCAGCACAATGTGACCATCAGTTTCTACTGCCTTCTCTTAAGAGATCAGAAAGTTCAAGTCCATTTATATATTAGCTTCTGCTTCTAAAATTTTTAATCTCATTCTGATTTAATTTATATTTGGGTCTACAACCCAACATGTAATTATAATTCATAAACAAGTGTCCAACATTCCAAGTTGGTCAGTTTTCTTAAAAACAGACCACTTCTGAAAAGATAGAAATAAGAATCTGGACATAGATGAGCTTGTTATAAGCTGTAGTGTTGTTTATAAGAGTAATTGGGAATCCTTAACACTTGCGATGAGTGTGTATATATATATTTGGACTGCAAGGAATAATAGAATTACATCCTGACTACTCACAAAGTTCAGAGGGCTCTACTGAAAGTTAAGAGCAATGGATTAACTCACTGCATATTAACAGAATTTTAAGATTTGACAAATGATTTAGTTTTAGTTGGCAAAACAATCCAAAACATGTATAATACCTAATGCATAACAAAAATCACAGAAAACCAACAAGTGAAGGAGTTCTTGAGTTACAATTCTGAAACCTTTATCCTCTGTAGGATGCTTCAAATATATTAGTCATTCTAGAACAGGCAGTTGCCAACACCTTGCTTGCAGTATCCAGTGTCTGTAGTGGTCTGCAATTTTTCAAGGTCAGTCAGGCACCAGTTGGAAAAAGTTCTAGCAGTAAAGTTAGAGGAAGTGCTTCTGAAGCTGGTTTGGGTGGCTCTGCCTTCTCCACCACATCTTTCCACTCCTCTCTTGGCACTCACTCCTTTTAACTCAAAGAGCCCTTTGGCACGATCAGTGTAAAAATTAGAGTCAAACCTCCAGACGCTAACATTTTACTGACCATTTACTCAGCAGTGCCTGTGGCTAATGACAGTCATTGTTCAACTCGGTAGAGATTCAGTTACATAACCTTCCCAAAGTCTCCAAATCCTCCTCAGCAACTCCCACGCCTGCCACCATCTGAAGTATCTCCTTTTTTTTTAAACTTCCTGTTCAATTTGCAGGAATAATTTTACACAAGTGCTGAAGTCTGATGCATAATTATAACAATGAAACAATTATTAAGAAAAACAAATTTATAATTAAGAAAATAAAATTTGTTTCCTCTCCCTCCCAAATCCCAACCCTCAACAGAAAAGAAAATAGAAGAAAACACCCATTTTCAAGTGCCTGGTATTTAGTACATTGAGGATTCCTATTAACTGGAAATTGATCCCAACTAGAAAAGAGGTGTTTGCCTCCGATGGGAGGAAGCCCACCTAGGTAGCACACAGCTCAAGTCTTTTGCACAGCGGAGCCATAGGTGTACAGTGCCTTGGGGGAACCATTAAGAAGCAGTATACTGGACAACAGAGGGCATGAGATACAGTTTAGAAGGCTAGATGCTCCTCCTTCCCCTTCTCACCTCTTTCTTTTCTTTCCCTCTTTACCCGACCTCCTAATACCCCATCCTGAACTCTTTGCTTCAGAAGCAACTGATCCTTCGGTACACTATATACAAAGGGCCACAACTCTCACTACTCACTTAAAGCATGGCAAAATAAAAATTAAAATGTGCTTTCAAATATGGAAGTCAAATAAATACATCAGATTTTCTCATTTTCTTAAGTCTAAATAAAATTTCATATCCTAAACCCAAAGCTCTATACATTTGGTTTTTGTTCTGAATCAAAATGAATTTCTGATAGAGGAGAGCAGAGTGAGAAAGGAATATTCACTGACACAGTTATGCAGCTGCCAGACTGTGAATAACTAGTGCTGTTCTGGGATCCCTGGGACATGACTATTCCCAAGGGCTTCACAGGCAGATCCTATCACATACTCTCTCTTCATCCACACTGGAGCCAGGATGTGCTGATATAAGGCTGATGCTCAAAATCCAACAACCTCCAGGACACGCAGCTCTAACTTTTATCTGGAAGAATAAAGATCTGTAGGTATCAAATTAAGAAGGTCACATCAACACTTACAGAATGCCTATGAAATCTGTGGGAATGGTTATTTATATCTTTGTTTTTGGATCAGAACAGCCTCATTCAAGAGCAAATGAATACAAATTGCTGCACTAAACACAGATCCACTTGCATTCATAGAGACATAAAAGTACACCAAGATGTGAGGAGGGATAAAGCTTCCACCTTTAGGGAGTTATAGCAGAACTGACAAGTCTCATAGGGGATTTAGGATTATCAGGCTTACCACCACTCTGCCTTCTGCTTTGCAAAGGTGAAGACAGAGAAAAGGGGTGGCATGGGAGCTGACCACTGCAGTTCCTCTTAGAAAACAAAGAGCTGACTTAGCAGATAACAATTTCTGCTTGATTATTGATGTGTGCAAACAATTTTTTAAAGATAAAAAGGGAATCTCATAAGGCTTTTGCTTTACGGAATAGGAAATAATTTCATCTACTGCATTTATTCAGGGAGAATGATTCTAGAGTCTGGAATCTACACTTTCACATACCTGAGTGGTTGTCTGTGAGGGCTGATCCAGCCAGCCTTTGCCAAAGAATGGTATAACTTTCCTCCACCCTCTGTAAAATAAAACCAATAGGTTTTTCATTTGAATATCCTAAAAACATTTTTTGAAAATAGGAAAAAAAAGGTTTTTTTATATTGCAGGTATGCTTCTAAATTTCAACATAAACATAATTAAAATTTTGTTAGTGGATGAAGAATGTAAATTTTATTTTTACCTATTTCTGCTTTAAATGAATAAATAACTTAAAACTTACCCATATGAAAAGAAAGTAGAGGCGAGAGTAACACAGTAAAAGTGATTCTCCCACCCCTAGGAGTCACCCTGAAAATGGTCCCACATTTAGTATGTGAGACCTGCACACAATGGACTTTAGTTTAACTCCTCTCATCAGCCCCAGGATGAAACTACATGTAATTATATGAAGAAGGGGAAACATATCATTTGAAGTTAAAGAAAAACTAATGGAGGCCAGCCTTTAGCTAAAGGCTAGGAACAGATTTAACACTGTCCCTAAAGCCTCCAGTTGAATGATGTAATGAAAAAACATTTGGGCTCTAGAAGCTGTCTACTGATGGCAAACTTTAAAATATAGACCTTTCCTCGGAAATTACCAAACAAGTCCTAAGGATGTTGAAGTCTGAGATACCTTTAAGTGTTCAAGGTCAGCCTCTATCTTATGAATATACTCCATGATCTGTCTTTCTGAATCTGCACAAGCGGAGGGACTCTGGATCTCATAACAGGAATGCTCCACAGCTCCCCAGCACTGCTGGACCACGAATTCTGGGGTGAATGGTGAAACTGCACCATCAGAAAGAGCATTCTGGAGAGAATGTTGTGGCTGGTGAGTAGAGTCCACAAAGGGGAGGCCTTTCATGGGTTGTGGAGGAAGGGAGGAGGTGACCTCCTCATCTGTGGAGCTCTCCTGTACTGTTTCGTAGCCATCAAGGATCAAATAGTTTCCTATTGGTATAGACAGAACAGTTTTGTGAGATTTAGTAATGCTATCAAAACATCAGAAAATAGAAGTGCAGTGATATGCTGACAACTTTAAAAGCTGTTAAAGAGGGGTGAGAGCCATTAATTCCAAAATTCCCAAGTTTAATTTTAAGTACATCAGAATTTTCACTTCAGGTTCAAGTTAAACTTAGCAACCTTTTGTGGTACTTTCTGAATAATTCCATATTAGTTAGCATTTTAAAAGTTAAGAGCTGACAACTAAGTCCATATATGATCTTACTGCCATTTCCCCTGCCGAATACCTTTCTTGCCTCATCTTCTACTGTTTTTGTCTCCCTTGCCCTATATTCCTTAACCACAAAGAACTTGCTCTTGCCACATAGCCTGTGCATATTCTCTGCTGCAACATTCTGCTTCCAGATAATCATGTAGTTTCTTCTCCTGGGTCTCCGCTCAAATGCTACCTCAGCTGGTCCTCTTCCTCGATCACCTTGTCTGCTCCCATTACTCTCTGCTGTCCCTTAGTGAGACTTATTTTTCCTGTGAATACTTTTGTATCTGACATCTACTTATTTGTTTACTTATCATTAATCTTTTCCCTAGTGGCACCTAACCTTTAAAAGAATAGTTGATTTTTATGTTTATTCAATGCTACATCTCCCAGCATCTAAAGTAGATTCAAAAATTATTTAGTGCAATAAAGAATAAATAACACATCACACACACACACACACACACACACACACACAATGCCTGCAAACCCAAACAACATGCACTTCAGCACACAGGACAGTTAACAGCAATCAAAACTAAAGTTTCAATGTGAAAGAACTTGCCTGAGATGTGTAAGTTGGCATCCTTTTCTTCCATTTTAATGGCTCCATCACCTTCTAATGGATTATCATCACTATGTACTTCATGGGCATCAAAAAAGTGCTCTTCACTCTCATCAAGACCTCCTTCTGGCTCTGCAGGAGGAATCTCTGGGGTCATAATCATGTGGTCCATTACTAAAATGTTACTTGCCTGGCTATCTTGGAATGCCAGTAACACTGAATCCCGTGGAACATAAGACTCTGTTGAAGCCCGGAGACTGTAACAAGCTGAAATGTCACCAGTTCCAGTTCTAAAGGGCATCTGTCTTTCACCAGGATGATAGGCCTTAATAATTTCAAAGTTCTGGGTTCCACTGTCTCTCTGTACCCCTGGGGAGGCTGTTCTGTATGTTGAGAAATGTGGCCAATCTTCCTGAGTGCTCTTCTCAGTCAAACTCAGCTTCTGTACCAGCAACTGCTTCAACAAACCCACTAAAAGATTTAGGAAGGAGGGGGGGAAATGCACATTCACAACTATAACCTCAGAGTGCCAAAATGAAATTAGTTAGTGGAATTATCAATCATATCTAAAAGCAAGCACCTTTTTAGTAAAACATACAATCAAAATATTAATTTCATACAATCATTTTTTTTGTTTTGTTTGAAAATTAAAATCAAGCACCATTTACAGATGATTCAATATTTAACTAGACTTAAAAAGATCTAAATATTTGTAATAGGGAGGTACTCCTATTTTGAACTACTAAATAAACAAAACCATGTCTTCCTCTATTTTTTCTTCCATATAATTGGAATAATAGCCACATGGTACTTCTTTTTTTTTTATAAATAATGTTGAAGTGTACACTGTATTCTTTTTTTTTTAAAGATTTTATTTATTTATTTTTAGAGAGGGAAGGGAAGGAGGGAGAGAGAGACAGACAGACAGACAGACATTAATGTGCGGTTGCTGGGGGTTATGGCCTGCAACCCAGCCATGTACCCTGGCTGGGAATCAAACTTGTGGCACTTTGGTTCCCAGCCCACACTCAATCCACTGAGCTACACCAGACAGGGCTTCACATGGTACTTCTTAAAAGGACGTTGAAACACTGTGTTAAGCTAGACATGAAGGTTCTATTTTTACAGACATAGGCACTATATACACAGCCATTATTTTTTCTAATTTTATTAGCCACACAGAACATTTATTTTATCATTTAGAATGACCTAAAGAATGTCCTTAAATAGTGAAGAAGAAAATAGACTTCTTTGTGAAAAAAACTTAATTCTGATGATTGGCAGTGTGTATAATTTCAAAAGATAAGGAAATATTATTAGTTTTTTAAAAAAATGATCTTACTCATGGCACAGCTTCTTTAGGTTGTTAAAAACAGAATAAATTCAATTTTGAATGGGCAAGTCTATGCTGTAAGGTCATTTATACAATGATAGAGTTACTGAGACAAGGTCAGTCAAACCATCAGAAATCTTAATTGTATTTATAAAAGCCTAACTACTATGTTGTACATCTGAAACTAATATAATACTGAATGTCAACTGTAATTGAAAAATATTAAATTTTTTTAAAAAAATAAATCATTATCAATGTTAATTCAGAAGAATGTAGAATTAATTTGGTTTTAAAGAATTGACTAGTTCCCTACTTTCAACTCCGGCTTAATTTCTACCTCCTGTTTCTCCACATAGCTATGAGTCTTTGACCCTCTGTCTTTCTGCTTTACATTCATTTTCTGAGAGAACCTCTAAAGTCTTATGGCTTTGACACTAAAATCCATCTCTTTCCTCTCTACAAAGTTCCAGTCTTAAACTCTAACGTCTTACTCATCATCTCTTCTTAAGTGGCTTATCGCTCATTATATTAAGCTGAACATGTTTTAAAATTAAGCCTATACTCTTTGGCAAATGAAAAAGGAGGGGGGGGGGGAGTGTAACAGTGGGCAGTGTTGGTCCTTTATGACTTTAATTTCTGATAAAAAATTAAAATTATTTCTAAATTTTCCCTTTCTTATACCCTTATATCCAAATAAGTTAATTGTTTTAAGTATTTGTTGACAACTCACTTTATATTTATTCCTTTGACATCATTCTAGTTCAAACCCTTTCAGCCTCAAGGCCACGCTACTACAATAGTTTAATGGTAACTGTACCACTCCAAACCTCTTTCCATTAAAAACCTTTAAAAGTTCTCAGTCAAATTAATCTCTTTTCATTAGTTATAACATAGCTTAAAAACTTCAAATGGTTCTCTATAGCTAAAGCAATCGTTCTCAAGCTCTTCCCCAACTCCACATATATGCCTGAGAATGTGATACACTCCCATTTGTAACTGATTATCAATGAGTGGAAAGAGAGGGGGTTAGCTAACAGACTGGCAAGGACCATCCACTCTCCTGGGTGTGTACACATGTGCAGGTGCGTATGTGAAAAGGATGGCCCCCTTGGTGGAAAATACTACAATTTCCACAAGAATATTAGAAGAACAATTTGTAGTTTGAAAAACCCTCAAAACATTGATGTGCCATCCTTGAAGTTCAGAAGACTCAACCAAATATGGGCAAAGTTTCTATCATCTTCCCAAATAGATTATAAAAGTACTACAGGAAAAAGTCAGTTATACTTCTTTGGATTCTCCCTGAATGATTGCGGAGTACATTACACAACTCTGGTACTTATTATCTGCATTAGCTTATAAATAAAACTTACAATTCCTTAGTGCATCCAATGCCCACTGTCCTTCTGAGACAGGCAAGTGTGAATCTGGAATTGTGATGGGATATTTTACTCCAACTTCCTTTACAGTCCCATCTGCATGCTGTTCCTTTGCAAATTGTCTTTCAGCCACAAAGAGATCATCTACCTCTGATTTCCCAGAGGCATTCAGTGAATGAGGCTGAGCTTTTGATGATATCAAGGGAGATTCTAATTCCAAATCTCTGTCTGTTCAATAAGACAGAAAAAGTAGAATATATCTTTCAACTTTTAACATGAGGCATTCAGGAAATACTTGGTAACCATATGAGCTAGAGAGTCTCTGTTAAGTAAAATATAAAATATACTTAGAGCAGTGTTACAAGGCTCATAAGCAAAGCTTGTTAAAATAAACAGCTGATGCCAGAATCTCATAAACCAAAAGAGTTAAAGTTTCTCTGCATTTTAGTAAGTAATATATGGACTAAATTCTTACAGGTAAACTAACAAATAAATTTACCTGTGCTCTGCAGGCAAGTTACTGAAATGCCATGACGTTCCACTTTTATTTTTGGAGGTTCTTCATCATTGTCTTCTCTATATAAGAAAAAACAACATTCTTTGAACTTCATGAGGTGCCTATATATCATTGCAACAAAATGTAAAATTACCCATTCCTTTTCTGACCAAAACCACAAAGTCAGTCCTCCTACAAGGCAAAGGCACACTCACTCGCAAGGTGGTGACTGTGGCAATGGAATTGGCTTTATGGATTGCTCCTTCACTGATGCAGCCATCTGACAGATTAGGTCCTGCCAGCTGTAAAATTTTGAAAAGAATACAAAATCCAAAAGGGAAAGGAAAAAGAAGTATCCTTTAAACACATTGAGAAAGCAAAAATAAAAACAAAATAAAAACAAACCAGAAACAAACAAAACAAAACCAAAGAATAAAACCCAATAAACAAAAAACTCTATTTTCTGCCAGAGAACACTGTTTTTTTCCAAACTATAAGAAGCACTCCCCCTAAATCTGGGAGGTAAATGGGGGTGCACCTTATAATCCGAATGTAGCATGCCTGGCTCGCTGGGGGGGGGGGGGGAGGGGCAGTGGAGTGGGTTCAAAGGTTATTAAATATTTTACCACATCTTTTGCTTCAAAATTTTTTTCCCCTGTTTTCCTCCTCTAAAACCTAGGTGCATCTTATGGTCCAGTGCATCTTATAGTCCTAAAAATATGGTATAAACATATTTTGGCAATAACTATTAAGTAGAGATTATACATATTCCATACCTTAAAGAAAAACCTTACAACATAATGGATACACTACCCATGAAAAAATTTCACTTGATCCTTCTAGAATCTTTTCTTTAGAAGAAATACTTTCAGTAGAATAGAATTGAAATAAGAAGCATCTAAAAAGAAACAAGTTCTTAGAACATATCTAAAAGACTATAGAGGAATTATTTTCTGGTTGTCAAAAGTCCTACTGAAGAAACAAAATATGTAAGCTTACATTCAGGATATGAAACACAGTAGAGCACCAGTGGGTAGAGGGTAGTAAAGGGTAAAGGTGGTCAAATATAAGGCAATGAAAAGAGGTTTGACTTTAAGTACTAAACACACAATGTAATACACATATGATGTGTCACAGAACTGTACACTTAAACCTATAAAATTTTATTAACTGATGTCACCCCAATAAATTTAATTAAAAAATAGAGCAAGGTACCTATCTAATACATACACAGTCTTTTCAGAAACTGTCTGTGCCACCAGTTCATAAATTTGGGCTCCATTGTCTGACATGGAAATGACGAAAAAAGCTTTGTTATCTAGAAAAAAATAAGACAAAAATTACTCTCATAATATGACCTACAGAGGCCACTTCGAGGGTCCTGGTATTATTCTGCATCTAATTTAGGTAAAGGTTACATATGTTCACTTTGTAAACTTGTGCTTACTTTGTAAAAATTCACCAAGCTATACACTTAAAATTGGTACAACATATTGTATGTTATACTGTATTTATTATACTTCAATAAAGCAAAAATTATAAAAACTAGCACTGGTTTCACAGTAATTTATTAGAAATGAAAAGTCAAAGTATCTAAATTCCTAAACTAAACACTATGATTTTTTGGCAATTATTTTGAATTGGCCTTTTGCTAAAGAGTTAGTTAATAATATTCAGTGGGTGTTAGAGAACAGAGGTCATAAATTTTCCCTGCCATCACGGAACTAATGAGCTTTAAAAGAGATTTCTGGCCAAAAAACATAAATACATTAAGTCACAGACACAGACAATAGTGTGGGGATGGACAGAAGGAAGGGGGCTGAGGGATAAGTGGAGGCAGGCAAACGGGGGGAAATGGGGACATCTGTAACATTATCAACAATATATTAATTTAAAAGGGATTTCATTGTTAATATCATTAATACATAATTTGCTACCTTAAACTGATTTCAAAAACCCAAACTATACCCATATCTTCAGGTTTTGCCCCTGCCCCCCACCAAATCAAAAAACATACCACACTAATAAAAGTCTTTTCACTGGGATTATCTTCCAATTCACTATTTTCATTGATGTCTATCAATGATTTGAACATGGAATAAAGATGAAAGTAACATACAGAAAATTTTCAAATGTAGAAAATTACTTAGAGTGTAGGTGTCCTAATTAGGGAGTATAAACACTTAATTCACTTTATTTTTTAAAAAGGTTTTATTTATTTACTTTTAGAGAGAGGGGAAGAGAGGGAGAGAAACATCAATGTGTGGTTGCCTCTCACGTGGCTCCCACTGGACACCTGACCTGCAACCCAGGCATGTGCCCTGACTGGGAATGGAACTGGCGACCCTTTGATTCACAGCCAGTGCTCAATCCACTGAGCTACACCAGCCAGGGCTTAATTCACTTTATAAACAGTAAATAAATTTCACTGAATTTGTATAAGAATATAAAAAGAAAAAACTTTATGGCAGTTGTGCTATTTACATAACACTGGATATCTTACAGAATTTTACAATGAAACTGGGGGTTAGTATCATTCAGCCGACATACTCACCTGTTGCCACTTGTCGAACCAACACTGTATTCAACTTAATGACAGGGCTAAATGTGTGTTTGCTATCAGCTGTAGATGCCAGAATCTTACTATGACACCTTAACACCAGTCTATCATCCTGCTTTTGTAACAATACAAGCATGTCTTCCAAAAGCAATGTGTATAGATCTAGAAATAAAAAATATAGAAAAAGGTGATTAGTGTGGAAATTGAGATGTGTTTTTATAAACTTTATAATAATTCAAGAGATGTTTTCTGTTAAACTAGTATATTTTAATAATTGACTAGTTACTGTATTTTTATTTATTGTTGTTCAGTTACAGTTGTCCCTCTTTTTTCCCCATTGCTCACCCTTACCCTGCAGCCCCACATCCAAAGTCAGTCACCACCCCCCTCCACTGTCTGTGCCCAAGAGTTCTATATCCTTGTTCCTCTGCTTGCCCATACCCCTTCTTTCCACCATTATACCCCTCCCACCTCCCCTCTGGTCACTATCCATTTGTTCTTTATTTCCAAGTCTCTGGTTCTATTTTGCTCATTTGTTTGTTCTGTTGATTAGGTTCCACTTATAGGTGAGATCACATGGTATTTGTCTTTCACCATCTTACTTACTTCACTTAGCATAATACTCTCCAGTTCCAACCAATCTGTCACAAAGTGTAGGAGTTCCTCCTTTCTTTCTGTTGCGTAGTATTCTATTGTGTAAATGTACCACAGATTTTTGATCTATTCATTTACTGATGGGGCACTGAGGCTGTTTCCAGCTTTTGGCTACTGTAAATAATGCTGCTATGAACACTGAGGTGCATAGGTTCTTTTGAATTGGTGATTCAGGATTCTTAGGGCATAGTTTAGGCAGCGGAAGCGCTGGATCAAAAGGCAGTTCCATCTTTAGTTTTTTGAGGAAATTCTATACTGTTTCCCACAGTGGCTGCACCAGTCTGTATTCCCACCAGTCTACTAGGGTTCCCTTTTCTCCACAACCTTGCAGCACTTGTTGTTTGTACATTTGTTAAGGATAGTCATTCTGATCAGTGTGAAGTGGTATCTCATTGTGGTTTTAATGTGCATCTCTCTGATGGCTAGTGATGTTGAGCATCCTTCCACATGCCTATGGGCCATTTACATGTCCTACTTGGAGAAGTGTCTATTCAGGTGCTTTGCCCATTTTTTAATTGGATTGTCTTCCTGGTGTGGAGTCGTGTGAATTCTTTACATATTTTAGAGGTCAAACCCTTGCCCGAGGTATTGGCAAATATGTTCTTCCATGTGGTTGGCTCCCTTTCCATTTTGCTGGTGTTTTCTTAGCTGTACAGAAGCTTTTTAGTTTGATGTAGTCTCATTTCTTTATTCTTTCCTTATATTCCTTGCCCTAGGGGACATATCAGTGAAAATATTGCTGCGTGGGATATCTGAAAATTTTTTGCCTATGTTTTCCTCTAGGGCTTTTTTGGTGTCACAACTTATATTGAAATGTTTTATCCATCTTGAGTTTATTTTGGTTTATGGTATAAGTTGGTGGTCTAGTTTCATTCATTTTTATTTTATTACAATATTACACTAAAGTGTTAGTCTGTGACTGACAAGAAATGAAAAACAGTGGTTCCTCAAACAGTTAGTTTTAAGTTTAATGATCTAAAGAAAGATCATTCAAATACAAGAATGATGGAGACAATCATGACAAAATTTTCTGCTTCATCCTTCAATGAGTATGTAACACTTCACATAAAACAAAATCACATAAGTGTATCTTCTGTAAATGTATAAATAACACAAAGTAGCATTGCTCACTGTTTTATAACTGAAAATGGTGAATGGTTATCTCCTCTAAGAAACTTTCCCACTCTTTTCCTTTCTTCACTCTCCCCAAAATTGACAAATATTTGACCTACCAATAGTTTTATCTC
Organism: Phyllostomus discolor; assembly: GCF_004126475.2. Classification (NCBI taxonomy): domain Eukaryota; kingdom Metazoa; phylum Chordata; class Mammalia; order Chiroptera; family Phyllostomidae; genus Phyllostomus; species Phyllostomus discolor. The sequence goes on from NC_040908.2 coordinate 76,582,901, forward strand.
TATTCACCTTCCAAACCAATGGCCCTTCATGAATCATCTTCCTTTTTGTTAAATCCAAATTCTGTCAAAATAAAAAGAATTATATAAATTATTCCCAAGCATTTAGTGCAGTAATATTTCACATAGTCTCTTTTCAAGGAATTCTTAATATAAAATTACTGTTTACATTCACTGTTATTATTGGTGTCTTTCAACTACTGAAATAAAAATCAAGTTAAAGTAAACTGCATACAATTTTCTAAAAAGGAAAAGAATCTTGGGAAACATTCAGGAGTACTATCTTCCAAATCTCACTGTAAATAGATAATATTAGCTTATAAAATAAAGCAGTATCTGTCTTTCACTAACTGGCTTATTTCACTTAGCATAATAATCTCCAGGTCCATCCTTGCTGTTACAAAAGGTAAGAGTTCCTTCTTTTTTATGATTTCACTTATTTGAGGAATCTAATGAACAAAATAAACTGACCAACAATAGAAACAGAGGCAGGCATTGATACTGGAACTGAGAGCTGTCAGGAGGGATGGGGAGGGGAGACTGGATGAAAGAAGGTGAAGGGATTAGCCAAAGAACTTGTATGTGTAATCCATAGACAGAGACAATAGTATGGTGATGGCCAGAGGGAAGGAGGGTGCGGGAAGGAGGTGGGCAAAAGGCAGGGAAAATGGGGACAGCTGTAATACTGTAAACAATAAAAATAAGGTAAAAAAATAAAGCTGTAAATATTAAGCCACAGATTCTCAACCTACCGCTCAATTTTTTATAAATAACTAGATGAGGATAATGCATAGCTTATTTGTAATACGGCTCTAAGTTCCAGGCTCTAGTTCCAAAGAAACTTCTAAGGAATGGTGTTTATGAATCAAGTCCAGAGAGTACCCAGGCTTGATGTAAATATTAATAACTTAGTAAAAGAATCATCTTGTAGTATAAGTAGCTCTAGAAAAAAACTCATTTTATGGTGAGGGCTACATATGTGCTTACATTAGTATGCTTTTTGATAAACTGTTATATATGACACAGAAGTCTATTTTAAAGCCACCAAATAAATTTGCTAAAACAACCACCTAGCACAATAGTACAAGGAAGAGTTAAAAGCTTAAGTAGTAGTTAGTAGAAAAGCCTCATATGCTAAAAGTGACAATTACTAAAGTTTCCATAGTAAACAGCCCTATTCTTATTCAAACTATACAACACAGTAAGTTAAACTTAGTAAGTAATGTTCTTTAGCCTCCTCTAAATTTCTATCACAAAACAGTCTCACAGAAATACTCCTTTAGTGAAAGACTAAAGTAATCTTCACACAGATGAGACATTTAATGAAAGAACTCATTCAGGTAATGTATGTTCCCACTGAGATATTAATTACCTGCCAGGTCTTTAGTAAATTTTATTTTTTTAAAATAATTATTAGACCATCTCTCACCCTGAGCTCTTCAACATTTGGGTACTCTGACAACTTCAGATTAGAAGTATCAAGGCGACGCTGATAATCTTCTAAACGCTGAAAATTAGACAGGATAGAGCAAAGATTACTGCTTTGGGTATCAATGACCTCCCATTCCTAAATCAAATGGAAATTTTTTAACCTACATTTTACAGAACTCTTTGCCATACTGGACAAAACTGACAACACACTCTTTCCTAAAACATTCCTTTCCTTCCCTTGGTTTTGAAAACTCTCCTAGCTTTTGCCTTACATCTTTGGCTCTCTCCTTTCTCAATCTTTTCAAATCCATTGGCCTCTAACTAGTTTGTATTTATTTTCTGAATATGTAAATCATGTACATGTACAAAATTCAGAAGGTAATACAAGGCACACACAAAAAAGTAAGTCTTCCTCCAACTCTGTTCTTTTGCCTGCCCACCCCCAATTTTCTCTAAAGAAATACCCATTTCTTTGGTAGTCTCTGACAAAAATTCTAACCAAATAGAATATATGTGTATGCTTGTCTCTTTATATGTTATGTGTATATATCCTTCAACAAAAAAGATATGGTAGCATAATATATTTATATACACATTTTTTCTGTGTATGTGTATCACTCATCAATACATCCTGAAAACTGTTCCACAGTAGTACATATATAGAGAGAGCTGTCTCCTTTTTTAAATGGCTACATGGTATTCAATGCTGAATAAATTACATAGCTTATTTAACTACACCTTACTGATGAACATATAGGTTACTTCAAATTTTCTCCTTTAACAGACAATACTGCAATAAATGCAGATAATACTGCAATATACTTTGTTCAAGTATATGGCCTTGAACATATACTTTTGTACATGACTGTAAATATATCTGCAGGATAAATTTTTAAAGGAAGAACTCTTAGATCAAAGGATATGTATATTTTCCCCAGGTTATAAGTTTCCAAATACACAGAAAAGTTTGAATGTGTACACTGAATACCCATATACCCACCACCTACATTCAATAATTAACATTTGCTGTATTTGTTTCATCATGTATTCATCCATCTAGTCATCCCTCTTTCCACCAATCCATCTTATATTTTGGATGCATTTCAAAATAAGTTACAGACATAAGCACACTTTACCTTTAAACAATTTAGCATTTCTGTAATTAACAAGAGATCAGTAATTGTTTATAGTTCTTTTTATAAAGCAAAATTTACATAGTGAAAAAATGCATACATTTTAAATGTACCTTTCTACAAATTTTTACAAATGCATGTACACCTGTGCAATCAAACTCCATCACCCTCATACTTCTTCCTAATTAGTATCTGTCCAAAATCCCCAGTGACAACAATTTTTCTGATTTTTTTCACTATAGATTAGTGGTCTGTTCTAGAAGTTTACATAAGTAAAATTATATGTATGTATTCTTTTGTGACTTTTTCTCATTCAGCATGTTTGTGAGATTCATCTATGTTGTTTATATCAGTGGGTCATTCCTTTTTATTGCTGGTATAATTCTCATTTATGATTATACCACATTTGGTTTATGTTATAAACATTCCCATACAAGTCTCTAGGCATATAGCTTTATTTTTCTTGGGAAAACTAGGAACAGAATTGCTGGATCAAAAGGTAGATGTATGAATATGTGTATTTTTAATTTAGATAAATATTGCCAAGTTGCCTTTGGGGTTTTATTATTTTATACTTCAAACAATACATTTTGAAATACCTGTTTTCCTACATCCTCACCAATAGAGTTGTCATCATACTCAGTTCCTAAGAAATTATATCCAGGTCTATGGATTTACTAAGCCTCTATATGCTTACTATCTTATAGTTTTATCTTCAGTACAGAACTCTTAGAGGTGGGTACATGTAGCCAATTGTTTACTGTATGTTTTCACCTGATACTTCAAACTGAACTCATAATCCTCCCCACATATCTAGGGCTTCTCCATTCATCCTGTTCACCCAAGTGTGCAAGCCAGAGACCTTGGATTTGTTACTGACATCAATTCTCTTCAAATCCTTCTCTAAAACTGGCACAAAGTCCTGTCAATTTTATCTTTGAAATATTTTTACAATTCTTGCACTTCCCTAAGCTACTATCATCTATCCTAGACTGCTCAAAGACTCCTAAATGAGCTCTTTAATCTACTCTCTTCCCTCTTCAATTAATTTTTCATAGAGTAGGTGAGTGGCACTTAGAAATGAAAAACCTGAACATGCCACTCTCTGACTATAATGAATTACCAGTGCCCTTATAATAAAAACTAAGATCTGTAACATGGTCTACAGGGCCCTATATGATTTGGCCCTAGCCTACTGTATCTCATTCATATCACTATGACTTTGCATTTAGGCCCGATAAACACTAATCTAATCTTTCAGTTCCTCAAACAGAGAATGCTTTTTTACCCTAAGATTTTTCTACGTACTGCTCCCTCTACCTGTAAGGTTGCTCATTTCCACATTATCTTATTTCATTTCATCCTTCAAGCTCATCCTTCAGAGGTGGGCTTAAATGTCAGTTCCTCAAGAAGCTTACTCTGATGGCCGCTACCTAACAACCTCAAACTAGCCTAGTCCTACCCCTCCAAGTTAGACACTCCTAGCATTCTGAAATTCTCCTTCGTGGAAGCTATCACAAGTGATATAAAATACTGAATAGTTGCACTATAATCTGTTCAATGCTATTCCATCCTGCTAGAAAACAAGCTCAGTGGGGGCAATTATTGTACTCATTTTTTTCCAACCATTATATACCCTACACTCAGCATACAAGTAGATGAATGAATGAGCAAATAAGCAACTAGAGATACTCAAAAAAATCAAGTACAACTCTGATGTTCTGCCACAAATTGATACAGACCCACATACTACATGAATAGTTAACAAATGTCCACCTTTTAATTATTATTTCACGGATTCCAAGAAACACTAATTTAATATTCTTACTACCTCATCCTGTATCTTGCTTTTCCCTTCTTACCTGCTTGTTTTCTGCCTCCTTGACAGACTGATTTACATAATTTAAGATCTGACGACAATGATCTGCAGCTTTCTTCACCTTCTCCCTTTCCGTTGGCCACTCTAAATAAAGGCAAGAAATCCAAAATGGAGCATATAAGGAAAATAATGATATCATATACATCATTCTATTTGAACAGTTAAAAGAACATACTAAGATCCTGAATATTTTCATACCAGGCTAAGACCGATGGAAGAATCTCAATTCAGGTAGTCTTTGGATGCGTGAAACTACTTATGACAGTAGTTTAAAACATAAATACTAATCTTTAAAAAGAAATCATAGTATAGGAACCCAACACAAGGAGAGATGTTTTACACCAAGTATCAACTATCAAGCATCAATGTTACACATTCCAGGGAGTCGGTCTCATTCACATAAGCAATATAAATGGGAGCCCTCCCCACTAAAATATCACAGTGCACAGCCTACATGATTATGTACAGTGTATCCATTGAGCAATTTTTGAATGATAATACAAAATAATTCAAAATAACTCCAAAGTAAGTTTGAATTTGAAATTAGATTTATAGAAATAAAATACATTAGAAAATTTGTATCATTAAAAGAAGATAAAATTTGGCCTTGCCTGGTGTGGCTCAGTTAGTTGGAGCATTGTCCTGCACACCAAAAGGTTGGGAGCTCAATTCCTGGTCAGGGCACACACCTACGTAGTGGCCCCAGTTAGGGCACGTATGGGAGGAAACAAATTGATGTCTCTTTTTCTATCTTTCCCCCCTCCTCCCTCTTTCTCTAAAATCAATAAACAGGCTAAGAAGATGGCAGCTATATAGTTGGGAACTGAGTCTACAGGCTTGTGCACTCAACTAGGACACTTAGCCCATCTTCTAAAAAACAAAGTGAACAGCCAACAGAACCTCAGTCAAAATGAAGTTTGGAAGCCAAAGTATGCAGAGGACCCTTCAAAAAGGGCAGTAAGGAGGTTTTATAGACCAATGGGAAGGCTCCTAGGCCTGGCAGCAGAGACTGCGGCTATTGTGGGTACATTGGAGGAGAGTTGGGTCAGTGATAGCAGCCTACAGGCTCCCTCTCCTCCCATGGAGGGGAAGTCCCAGACTCATGCCAGGAGAGGCATGGACACATACAGGAACGATGTGTCCAGTGGGGTGAACTAAGTCGGGGGGGGAAAAGGTAGCAAGTGACACACAGCCAACAGAGTACCCAGGCTGGATCTGTGGTCACTGGTTGGGAAATAGCCAGAGAATTTGGGGGATCCTGGTGACACCTAGACCTGGGAGAGGAGGTGAGTTGCAACTGGGCGTGACCCAAACAGAACTCTGGATTTGCCAGAGGGTTGGACTGTGTGGAAAGCCGTGCAGTGGCTCAGAGTGGCAATGGTGCCCAAAGAGACTTTTTTCAAAAGAACTTAGGTGCTTCGTTGGCAGGGACCTACCTAAAGCTGTCCCAGTCAACAAAAAGGGAGGAGTGGGGGCTCAATTTGCTCCCACTCTGGGAACCTCATGGACTGATCAAAGGGGTGCAAAATGAGGTGGCTTATCTGTGATGGATGGGTGCAAATGCTCAGTGGAGAGTGCAGGCTACACAGTGCTCTGAGGGTCTGGGCTGGAAACTGGGCACCTCTGACTATACTAGCCCAGAGTGAGCCACCATGCTTGTAGAATCACAGCAAAAGAAAAAACGCAGCCCAGCCACTCTATGCCTGCAGAAAACTGGAAGATCTACAAAACTAGCTGGGCAGGCTAGTTTTTTTCCCCCTGTTAATTGTAAGACCTGGACAGGACAGAAAACAAGAGACAGACGGAGAAATAAGTCAGAAGGTGAACACCAAGAGCTGAGACAAATTTCACTTGGCTCTTCAGCAGAACTTGCATGTTTTTTTTAACTTATCTTACTTCATTCCATTTAGTGTTTTTGTTTTGTTTTATTCTCCTTTTCATGTTGCATTTTAATTTTCTTCTTTCACTTCACTTGTATTCCAAATAACTCACTACTCTTGGCCTTGTACTTTTTATTCAGATTATATATTTGTTATCAGACTATTGTTATTCCAAATCCAACACAGCACCCTTCCCTAGTCTCAATCCATATCGTCATCTTCCTGGAATAATCACTGCTGTAAATTTTATTTTCTCTCACACTATGCCAAGTTTCTATCCCTTACTCTCACTAGCTCTCCTCCATATAACCTCACATAAGTGCTTTTCTTTCTTAAGTCAGCTCCCATTCTTTTCCCCCTACAATAAGAGTCATTTCTTTTCCACCTTTTATAAACAGTGGCCAGTTGGGTGAAATACCGTGGTTACAGAAAGAGGAGAAATTACAAATGACACCACAGGAATACAAAGGATTGTAAGAGATTACTACAAACAACTCTATGCCAAGAAATTTGAAAACTTGGGTGAAATGGACAAATTTCTAGAAATATAAACTTCCAAAATTGAATAAAGAACCAGAAGGCCTGGACAGACCGATAATTGCTGGTGAAATTGAAGCAGCAATCAAAAACCTCCACCCACAGAAAAGCCTTGGACCACAAAGTTTCACAGGAGAATTTTACAAATCATTTAAGAAGATCTAAACCCTATCCTCTCAGACAATTCCAAAAACTATTCCAGGGAAAATTCCCAACTCCTTTATGAGGACAGCACTATCCTAATCCCAAAACCAGATACAGAAACAAGAAGGAAAGAAAACTACAGGTTGATATTGCTAATGAACACAGACACTAAAATCCTCAACAAAATATTGGCAAACTGCATCCTGTACTACATTAAAAAGATCATACAACATGACCAAGTGGAATTCATCCCAGTAATTCAAGGATGGTACAGTATTTGCATATCAATAAATACCTCACATAAACAAAAGGAAAGACAAAAATCACACCATCATATCAATACATTCAGGAAAGCATCTGATAAGGTACAGCAACCATCTATGGTAAAAACAATCAGCAAAGTGGGAGTATAAGGAACATACTTCAACATAATAAAGGCCATATACGAGAAACTTACAGCCAACATCATACTCAATGGGCAAAAACTTAAAGTTTTCCCACTAAGATCAGGAACAAGAGGAGGATGCCTGCTTTTACCACTTATATTCAACATAATATTGCAAGTCCTAGCCACAGCAATCAGACAACAAAAAGAAATTAAAGGTATCCAAATGGGAAAGGAAGAAGCAAAACTGTCATTGTTTGCAGATGACATGATAGTGTACACAGAAAACCTTATCTATGCCTGCAAAATACTTGATCTAGTAAATGAACTTGGCAAAATGGCAGAACTCAAAGTAAATATTCAGAAAGTGAAGGCATTTTTGCACACCAAAAACGAAATACCAGAAACAGAAATTAGGAAAAAAAATCCCTATTGCTATAGTAACAAGAAAATAAAGTACTTAGGAATAAACCTACCTAGGAGGTAAAAGAACTTTACTCAGAAAACTAAACAACACTGAAAAAAAATTAAGGAAGACACAAATAAAAGCATTACCATTCTCATGGGTTGGAAGAATTATCATCATCAAATGTCCATATGACCCCCCAAAATCTATAAATTCAGTGCAATCCTTATCAAAATACTAATGACATATTTCACAGATACAGAATAAACACTTGAACAATGTATATGGAACCATAAACAACCCTGAATAGCTACAGCAATTCTGAGAAAGAAGAACGAAGTAGGAGGGATCACAATATCTGACATCAAAATATATAAGGCCAAAGTAATCAAAACACTATGGTACTGGCATTTAAGAACAGACACATAGATCAATAAAACAGAACAGAGAGAGCTCAGAAGTAAACCCATGTCTGTATGGTCAATTAATATTCAACAAAAGGGGAAGAAGCATAAAATGGAGTAAAAATAGCCTCTTCAACAAATGGTGTTGGGATATCTGGACAGCTACATGCAAAGAAATGAAACTCAACTACCAACTTACACTATACACAAAAATAAACTCAAAATGGATAAAAGACTTAAATATAAGTCTCAACACCATAAAAGTCCTAGAGGAAAAGATAGGCAGGAAAATTTCAGATATTCCACGCAGCAACATTTTTACCAATATGTCCTCTAGAGCAAGAGACATAAAGGAAAGAATAAATAAATGGGACTTAATCAAAATAAAAAGCTTCTGCACAGCTAAAGAAAACATCAGCAAAATGAAAAGGGAACCAACTGTATGGGAAATATGTTTGCCTGTGATAAGTCACACAAGGGGATGATCTGCAAAATATATAAAGAAATCACATGACTCCACTCCAGGAAGACAAACAACCCAATTAAAAAATGGGCAAAGCACCTGAACAGACACTTCTCCAAGGAGGACACACAGATGGCCCAGAGACATATCAAAGGATGTTCAGCATTACTACCTATTAGAGAGATGCAAATTTAAACCACAATGAGATAGCACTACACACAGGTCAGAATGGCCATCATAAGCAAATCAACAAACAACAAGTGCTGGTGAGGTTGTAGAGAAAAGGGAACCCTAGTGCACTGTTGTTGGGAATTCAGACTGGTGCAGGCACTGTGGAAAACAATATGAAATTTTCTCAAAAAACTAAATTGGAACTATCTTTTGACCTGGCAACTCCACTACTAAGATTATACCCTAAGAATCCTGAGACAGCAATTCAAAAGACTCTATACACCCCAATGTTCATAATAACGCCATTTACAATAGCCAAGTGCTGTAAACAGTTCAAGTGCCCATCAGTTAATGAATGGATCAAAAAACTGTGGTACATTTACACAATGAAATATTACACAGCAGAAAGAAAGAAGGAATTCCTACCCTTCATGACAGCATGGATAGACCTACAGAGTACTATGCTAAGAAAATAAGTCAGTCACTGAAAGACAAATACCATATGATCTCAGCAATAAGTGGAACCTAATCAACAAAAACAAACAAGCAAGCCAAATATAATCAGAGACATGGAAATTAAGAACAAAGTGACAATGACCAGAGGGGTCAGGGGAAGAGGATAATGCGGCAAAGAAGGGGAAGTGTTATTAAGGAACATGTATAATGGACCAAAGGACAAAGATAATGGGTGTGTTGGAGGATTGAATGTGGGAGGTGGATGTGGGCAGGGTGAGGGAGAGTAATGGGAAAAAATGGGGACAACGGTAATTGCACAACAACAAAAAGCAAAACAATAAAATCAATAAACAAATTTTAAAAATTAAAAATGAATAAATAAAATGTGAAATTTGCTACAATATGATGGGTTATATTGAGGTATACAACATAAATATACATTGAGGTATACAATTTAAATACCAAAATCAAAATATTCAAAATTACAATCCTCCAAACACAGTCTAATTATAATGAACAAATATACTAAAATATAAAAATCATGCTTATGAGTGTTTTCAAGTTCTGAGGCATAAATAACAGGAGTTTGCATAAAATTACTAATGAAAATTAATTATAACAGCCTTAAAGCTCAATTGTAAAATTTATTCAGTACTTAAAGTTTTTTAAGTATATTGTACTGATTATCCTATTACCATTATCTCATTTTTTTCCCCCTTATCCCCTTCCACCCTGGACCCCGCTACCCTACTGCATTTACCCCACCCCTTAGTTTGTGTCCATGGGTCATACATATAAAAATTATTTGGCTTTTCCATTTTCTATACTATTCTTAACTACGCCCCGTCTATTTTGTACCCATGAATTATGTTTATTTCCTATACCCTTTTCCCCATTCTTCCCCTCCCCCTCCCGGCTGATAACCCTCCATATTATCTCCATTTCTGTGACTTTGTTCCTCTTCTAGTTGTTTACTTAGTTTTTTATTTTATTTTGTAGGTTTAGTTGTTGATAGTTGTGTGTTTGTTGTCTGTCATCTTACTGTTCATATTTTTGATCTTTTTAAGTAAGTCTGTTTAACATTTCATACAATGAGGGCTTGGTGACGATGAACTCATTTAACTTGACCTTATCTGGGAAACATTTTATCTGCTCGTCCATTCTAAATGATAGCTTTGCTGGATAGAGTCATCTTGGATGCAGGTTCTTGCTTTTCATGACTTTGAATACTTCTTTCCAGCTCCTTCTTGGCTGTAAGATTTCTCTTGAGAAATCAGCTGATAATCTTCTGGGAACTCCTTTGTAGGTAACTGTTTCCTTTCCTCTTGCTGCTTTTAAGATTGTCTACTCATCTTTAAACTTAGGTAACTTAATTATGATGTGTCTTGTGTTCCTCCTTGGCTCCAACTTCTTTGGGACTCTCTGAGCTTCCTGGACTTCTGAAAGTCTATTTCCTTCACCAGACTGGGGAAGTATTCCTTCATTATTTTTTCATTAAGTTCTCAATTTTTGCTCTTCCTCTTCTCCTTTTGGCACTCCTATGATTTGGATGTTGGAATGTTTCAAGTTGTCCCAGAGGTTCCTAAGCCTCTCATTTTTTTGAATTCTTGTTTCTTCATTCTGTTATGGTGGAATGTTTATTTCTTCTTTTTGTTCCAGATTGTTGATTTGAGTCCTGGTTTCCTTCCCTTCACTGTTGGTTCCCTGTATATTTTGTTGTATTTCACTTTGCATAGCCTTTAGTCCCTCCTCTATTTTGTGTCCATACTCAAATCAATTCTGTGAACATTTTGATTACCAGTGTTTTGAACTCTGCATCTGATAGGTTGGCCATCTCCTCTTTTTCTGGAGTTTTGATTTGTTCTTTCATTTGGGCTATACTTCTTTGTCTCCGCACACCTGTTCTGTAGTAAGGGGCAGAGACAACCCATCACAGTGCATTGTGGTGCTGAGTGCGGGAGAGGTGAGAGAGGAAACAATGTCATTTGTTCTGCTCTCGCCCTACTTTCAATCACTTTCCCCACTACCCACAAGCAAACTGGCCCCTCTGTTCATTCCCGGGTTGGCGAACTTGTGTACATTCTAGGACACTGGATCTCTCCAATGAACTGTTCTGTGAGGATGGCAGTTTCTGCCATCGCCACAATGCCCACAGGTTTTTACAGGCAGTGGACTTGAAGCTTTATTTTCCCACACTGGAACCCCAGGTTGCACGGTCTGTCTTGCTCACCAGTTGTTCCTCCCAGCTTATAGGCTCATGAATGTGGGACCACTCTGTCCACCAGCCACCACCTCGCTGGCCTAGTCTGTTGCCTTGCTGCGCGTATCTTCACCCCAGCTGCCTGCCTCTGCCCCGCTTACCAGTCTGAATATTTCTTCTTTAACTCCTTGGTTGTCAGACTTCCATATAGTTCGATTTTCTGGCAGTTATGGTTGTTTTTGGTTTTTAAATTGGTGGTTGTCTTTCCGTTGGTTGTGCAAGAAAGCAAAACATATCCACCTATACTTCTATCTTGGCCAGAAGTTCAACATATAGATTTTCTGGAGGTGGGCAGTAGTGTCACTGATTCTGCGGCAGCAGCAATGGAAGACAGCCTGGTGGGAAGACTGATGTGCTGGCTGGCTGCAGAGCAGAGTCTTGGTCCCTGCACCAACAGAGGTAGTGCCGCACCTCCACTATTTATGTTAAAACAGAAGAGTTGAAATTATAATGCATTGATCAACTGGGCTAATGAAAGTTCATATACAGATAAAAAACATCTCTTCAATCCAATATTAGCCTTCTTCAAAGGAAATATGACATATGCTAGAGGAAGAATTGGTGAACTTCTATAAAGAGCCAGTAAAAAGCATTTTATACTTTGCAGGCCAAATGGTCTTTGTCCCAACTACTCAGCTCTGCTTTTGTAGTGCAAAAGCACAGTGTGTCAACAAACGAGCATGACTATGTTCTAAAGAACTACAAAAACAGGTGATTAGTTATATTTAGCCCATAATCCAGACTGACAAACCCTGTGCTATACTCAACAGTGGAGTCCATTATAGCAAATATCCTGAAGATTGGACTGAATCTTACTAGAAAATTTTGCTCTACTATTTGGAAACCTCTAGGCACCAGAATGCTGTGACAGAATTTTGTTTTATTTTTCCCCTAAGCTCTTTTATTTCAGTGAATATGTTGTACCTGTGTATTTGGCAATATTATCCAATAGAAGAGGGTACTTAGTAAGCCTCTGCATTTGGGTAGGAATGATATCCTTCAGCTGCAGACGACGACAGAGTGGATTACTCTCAGCATCCTAAAATTAAAGTGAAATTAGTGAATTTTAAGTTCTACCATATACTCGTCACGTAAGTATCTACAGCATCACAATTCTGGTAATCAAATCAAGACTTAAAATATGCCAAAATATACCACTGCCACAATATACTTCTGCTTTCTCTTTTTATTCCTAAACCAATGGCTTCTTTGTTATCTGTTTAAGCAAGGACTGAACACATTCATAATCAACTCTTAGAACCACTTTCTTGGGATAAAAGTTTTATCTTAACATATTAAAAAAATCTAGTTACAGTTTCTTATAATTGGCATTCCTACCCAAAACAAGTCAGCTAATTTGCTGGCTGCCATCCCAAGTAGGCACAATGGGTCACCAGTCTGAAAGTAGCAGCTCATCTACAGCAAGGATTTGCAAACTTCTCAGTAAAGTGCCAAATAGTAAATACTTTGGGCTTTGCATACCGTAGTTTCTATCACAACTTTCAACTTTGCTGTTTTAGAACCAAAGCGCCAGGGATAACATGTAAATCAAAGAATATGACTATGTGTATTAAAAGTTTCTAAGATGGCTCCCAAAATTCCCCCTGTGGCGTATACACCCTATATAATCCCCTTCCCTTGTGTGTGGATAGAACCTGGAATATGATAGCATACTGTTCCTTTGCTTAGGTTACTATTAGCTGACTTTTAAGCATTCTCCTAGGTGAGTCTGACTTATTTAGAGGAGTATTTAAAGGAAAGCTCTACCAGGGAGATGCTTTCCTACTGGCTTGGAAGAAAGCAAATATCCATCTTGTAAAATGCCTACAGGGGTCATATGGCAAACAAATATGGGCATTCTATAGGAACCAGGAACAGTCTGTAGCCAACAATAGTAAGGAGACAAAAATCTCAGTTATACATTTACAATGACATGAATTCTGCTAACAAGTGAGCTTAAAAGAGGACCCTAAGTCTCTGACTCCAGCTGACACCTCAATTTCAGCCTGGTGAAAGCATGAAAGGAGAACCTAGGTAAACTATACACCTGTACTCCTGAACCACAAAAACACTGATATAATAATAACTTTGCATTGTTTTAAGCTATGCTTGTGGTAAGTTATGCTATGCTTATGGTAATTTACTATACAACGATAAAAAACTACTATACGGTTTTCTAATGTAACTTTCTTTACAAAAATAGGCAAGAGGATGGATATGACCAGCAGGTTGTAGCTTACTGACCCTTCCTCTATACCAATATATACCTCAATAAGTATGATTGTTGTTATGTTGCTCCCTGGGCTGGATATAAACCCATTCTTTATGTTTTGATATTATTTTAATAGTATACATGGGCCACTTCTGGACATTTCTATGGTAATGTGAACGTCTATGTTAAGTATTTTAATCATGATATGCATTCTTTATTTGTCATTATTCCAGTAATTTAAGAGAGCATAGATTTAAGAAACATTAACATAGATATAATGCTTGTAAAAGACTTAGAATTCATCAGTTTATTCCATAATTAATTTAATTGCATCATTTTTTCTCCTACAGGACACAGTCAACTCACTTGCACAAAAGTATGAAATCGAGAATCCTTTTTCTGACGAGATTTGATCATTTCCAGGGCAAAAGGTTGGTTACTGCAAAAGGTAGCAGCAGCGTGTTTCAACTTCTCCTCCCCTGGTCCACTGAACTGTGCCAAGAAAGCAAAGAATACAATAGACAATGGAATACTTAGCTGATAAAAGGCCAGACAAAATGAAAGACATGCACAATCTTTTTGGTATTTCAGTAAATATTCTCAAAAAACAAGAAACAAAGAACTACTTTTATATATATATATATATATATATATACGGAATATCAAGGTTTCTCTATTAAAAACATCTGACTCTGACACATTCAAACCTTTTCTAATTATACTCTAATGTTTTCTTCCTTGTAGCCTCCCACGCTTATTAACTTTTCAGTGTATACCACTTCTATATTAGAACAATTGACACCTTGGAAATTATGAGACATACATAAAAAAACACTTAAAAGAGACTTTGGGTAGTGGACAAAGAAATATACAGATGATGTATCATGGAACTGTACTCCTGAAACCTATGTAATATTATTAACCAATATCACCCCAATAAATTTAATTAAAATAAATAAATAAAATTTAAAAATATAGTATAAAAGAAAAAAATACTGAGATTAAAATTTCATGTTCTTAGAATCTGGTACCTTCACAAAAATGGCTCTTTTTATTATTGCTTAGTATAAAACCCAAGTCAGGTCAAAACTTTTCTGGATTGCAATAAAATTAAATTATCCCTGCTCCACCTGTGCTGAGGCTAGCTATCCATGCCATCAATCTCTCTCTTGCGGAAGATCCATGAACCTATGAATCTCTGTGCTAAAAAATAATACTTTTTACTGATAATTTTAATGTTTCCAACAAAACACCTAACAGGTGCTTCACTTCCAATAGGTGCTTTTATAAGTATAGGTTGAATAAATTCTTTTTAACCAGCTTTATATTTCTAATAATTGCTTTTATGATTCATAAATAAATTTTTGATATAATCGTCCCTTTAAAACCATAATTGTAAAAGTTTGTACATGAAAATATTTTGTTAAAAACTGTTTTATAGTGTATTTGTAGGTAAAGTCAGAGTGTTTTTTCAACTAGGACACATATTAAGTGACATTTCAATAGGTTGTTCCAATGCTGTATTCTTATTCTATTATAAATGACAGTCAACATTTTAAAAAATAAGACTGACAGTAGTTTGGAACGTCAATTCTGCCACACAAATACTACCATAGTAACTGGGTTTACAAGAGAAAATAAATGTCATCAACCTCCAGCAGTTGTTAAGTAGTTTTACAAGTAGCTTGAGTATCCGAAAAATGATCTTAATGGACAAACACAAAAAAATAAATTATCCAAAACTATTTGAAATAATAATTTTAAAGGCATATTTATGATTTTTGCTTTTACTATTTCTGCACTGCCCTAAATTAACCATCTATAACTAATGGTTACTAATGTAATTGGTTAGCCCATTCCAATTTTTTTACAGGTCCATCACATTGGTCAAGAATATACTTCTTTTATCAGTTCTAGTAGTTTTTTTGGTGGAATCTTTAGGGTCCTCTATAACAGAATGCAAAATAAATATCCAGAATTATGTTTCACTTTTATACACCAATAATGAGCTATCAGAAAGGGAAAATAAGAAAACAGTTTCACTTACAATTGCTTAAAAAAGAAATACCTAGAGAAAAAGTTTAACCAAGGATGTAAAAGACCTATACTCAAAAAATTATAAGGCAATGAATAAAGAAAGAAGTATACAGGTAAGTGGAAGCATATACTGTGTTCACAGATAGGAAGAATTAACTACCCAAAGCAATTTACAAATTCAATGCAATATTTACTAAGATACCAATGGCATATTTCATAGAACTGGAACAAATATTCCAGAAATTTATATGGAACCACACAAGACCCAGAACAGCCA
Source organism: Phyllostomus discolor (assembly GCF_004126475.2). Lineage (NCBI taxonomy): Eukaryota > Metazoa > Chordata > Mammalia > Chiroptera > Phyllostomidae > Phyllostomus > Phyllostomus discolor. The sequence goes on from NC_040908.2 coordinate 76,598,973, forward strand.
CAGCAATCCAGAAAAAGAACAAAGTTGAAGGAATCACCCTACCTGATATCAAACTATACTACCAGGCCATAGTAATCAGCCCTGGCTGCTGTGGCTCAGTGGATTGAGTGCTGGCCTAAGAACCAAAGGGTCACCAGTTCAATTCTAGTCACAGCACATGTCTGGGTGGCAGGCCAGGTCCCCAGTAGGGGGCTTACAAGAGGGAACCCCTACATTGATGTTTCTCTCCCTCTCTCCCTCCCTCCCTTACCCTATCTCTAAAAATAAATAAATAAAAATCTTAAAAATAAAAGGGCTATAGTAATCAAAACAGTATGGTATTGGCATAGATAAACGGAACATAATAGAAAGCCCAGAAATAAACCTGTGACTTTATAGGCAACTAATATCCTCCAAAGGAGGCAAAATATACAATGAGGTAAAAATAGTCTATTCAAAAAATGGTGTGGGGAAAATGAGATGGATATATGCAAATGAACAAAAAAAGAAGAAACTTGACCACCTTCTTATACTATACACAAAGAATAAATCCAAAATGAATTAAAGAATTAAATGTTAGAATCTTAACCATAAAAATCATAGAGGAAAACACAGGCAGTAAAATCTCAGACATTTCTTGTAGCAATATTCTGATATTATTGCTTTGGGCAAGGGAAACAAAAGAAAAAATAAACAAATGGGACTACATCCAACTAAAAAGTTTTTGCAGAGCAAAGGAAACCATCAACAACATAAAAGGACAATCCACTGAATAGAACATATTCACCAGTACAACTGATAAGAGGTTAATATCCAAAATTTATAAAGAACTTATAAAACTCAACATCAGCAAAACAATCCAATTAAAAAATAGGCGAAGTACCTGAATAGACACTTCTTCAAAGAGGACATACAGATAGCCAATAGACAGACAGGGTGTTCAATGTCATTAATTATAAGAGAAATGCAAATTAAAACCACAAGATATCACCTCATACATGTTAAAATGGCTATCATCAAAACAAACAAGTGCTAGAGAGGATGTGGAGAAAGGGTAACCTTCATGTACTGTCGGTGGAAGTATGGATTGGTGCAGCCACTGTGAAAAGCAGTATGGAGTTACTTTTAAATTAAAAATGGAACTATCTTATGATCTAGCAGTTCTACTTCTGAAAATATATCCAAAGAAACCCAAAACACTAATTTGAAAGAATATATGCACCCCCTATTTTCACTGAAGCATGATTTACAACAGCCAAGATTTAGAAACAGCCTAAACGTCCATCAGTAGGTGAGTGGATAAAAAAAGCTATGGTACAGTTGCACAGTGGAATACTACTCAGCTATTAAAAAAGAAGGAAATCTTATCTTTTGCGACACCATGGATGAGCCTGGAGAACATGAGGGGGGATGCCCCCCAAAATGGAACTATCTTCTGGAGGGTGGGCCCCTTGTAATACAGGCTTCCTATGCTAGGTGAATGTCCTAGGAACTCATCTGTATCAGTGTACCAGCTGGCATTGGTGTGAGAGGCTGTGTTCAGCTTCAGTGAATTTAAGGCCCATTCAATGCACTTACCCATTTCATGATGGGTGATTCACACCTGCCCACACTGTGTTGAGGGTTCAGCAGTTTTGACCAAAAATGGCATGACCCCCATGCCCCACCCTCCCTATTCACCCAATCTCGCAGAGTGACTTTATTTGTCTTTCAGGTGACAAACTCCTTAAAGGGAAATGTTTTGCTGATGTGGAAGAGGTGAAACAAAAAACAGCAGAAGCACTGAAAGGCATCAAAATTATTGAGTTCAAAAACTGTTTTGAGCAAAGGAAAAAGTCTCAATGTGTACTGCATCAAGTGGAGAGTACTTTGAAGGTGACTAAAGTTTAAACATGTAAAAATACATAATTTTTCATAAATAAATTCTCAGTTTTGGGGGGTCCATACTCGTATTATGCTAAAAGAAGTCAAGTCAGTCAGAGAAAGACAAGTACCATATGATTTCACTCATATGTGGAAACTAATGAACAAAATAAACTAACAAATAGAAACTGACTCATACATAGAGAACAGAGACTGACAACTACCAGCTGGTGAGGGTTTGAGGGGCTAGATGAAAAAGGTAAAGGGATTAAGCAATAAAAAGTCATATACAGAGAAAACAGTATGGTGATTACTGGAGGAAAAAGGGTGTGGGAATGGGGGAGGTATCAGAAGGTAAAAGGGGGATTAATGGTGATGGAATGAGATTTGACTTGGGGTAGTAAATACAGAATAAAATATATAGACGATATATTCTTTAATTGTATACCTGAAACCAATATAATTTTATTAACTAGTATCACCCCTATAAATTCATTAAAAAAATCAATGGAACCCTAGCCAAACAACTGTGGCTCACCTGACTGGGCATCACCCACAAAGCAACAGGTCACCAGTTCAATTCCCAGTCAGTGCACATGCCCAGGTTGTGGGTTTAGTCCCCAGCTGGTGTATGTACAAGGGGCAACCAGTCAATGTTTCTTTCTCATATTAATTTAAAAATAATGGGGAAAAAAAGAATACACTTCTTTTGGAAGGTTCAAGATTATGGCAGAGTAGATAAAAATAACACTTCCCTCCTCCCAGGAACAAACCATAATTACAACTAAATTAAAGAATAATGGCCCTGGCTGGCGTAGCTCAGTGGATTGAGCGCGGGCTGCGAACCAAAGTATCGCAGGTTCAACTCCCAATCAGGGTACATACATGGGTTGCAGGCCATGGCTCCCAGCAACCGCACATTGGTGTTTCTCTCTCTCTTTCTCCCTCCTTTCCCTCTCTAAAAGTAAATAAATAAAGTCTTAAAAAAAAGAATAATGAACCAGAATAACCCTGTGAAGATTAGCTGAATAGAAGACCCATACCCAATGGTTTACACAAGAAGCTGTGTCGAGACTGGTAGGAAGGGTGGAAATGAGAAAAGGGCCAGCCCTGCACTCGTGTGCAGTGGTTGAAAATTCAGAAGGACATCTCAGGTGCAAAGAATACCCCTAAGGAGTGAGGGATCTCAAGACCAGAGCACCAGAGCCAGAACTGGAGCCCACATAATGTCTGGTTGTGTAAATCAGCAGAGATTCTGTCCACTAGGAAGAGATCAGAGTTTGCTAGAAATCCACGTGTCCTCTGAAAGAGACAATGCACAAAATCTTGTTGATGGCCACTCACTCTGGGCTCTTGCAGAGGGAAGGTGGCTCAGAACAAAAACTGGAGTACTATGGGGAGACATTGGGAAGTGTGGATTCAGGGAGAGGGCTGAAGGAACAGCTGCCAAGATCCCTGTGTTGAGTTGTGCTCCCATACAACCCAGAGATGTCACGTATCCTGTGTTGAACACTCTCCTCTATTAAGCATCAACCTGGAAAAATTATGTATTGACCAGTAGCTCCTCCTCCTGACTCCCAGTGGCCCAGCCTTGTCAAGCTCATATCCAACAGAGAAGTATGCTGGATGGGTCCAGCCTGGATCCACAGTGCAGTCTTTCTTAGAGGGCTCCTGAGGAGATCTAGGTAGACTCAGGTTGTGTCAGAGATGTACAAGGTGAGGCTGAGTTACGTGGAAATAGGGAAAGGGCCATTTTTCCCCCCTCACACCAACTAGCATCACCATTCTGATGCAGAGCCCTCTCTACACATGGCCAAACAATGATCTCTTTTAGCATGATTGACTCTGTTGGCCTCACCCTGATAACTCCCTTAGATTGCGCCCTACCACAGTGGTCCATGAGTAGCAGCTGGCCTTGGTATACACAGACTTTTGCTGAGTGGTCTCAGGCCCAGCACCGGTGCCAAGTTTCAATTTGTAACAACCCGATGAACAGCACTCACCCTACCTGATACTCAATGAGAATTCATGCAAATCATGTGCTGCCAGAGGCTCTTTCAGTGACTGGGCCTAACAAGCAGCCAGCAGTTGCAGGCATATCTCAGATTGCCCTGGCCATTTGCTGACATGCTCGTGTGCTAGGAGCTGGAGGAAGCTGACCTTGTTATGCAATTTGGTCCCTTCCACATGTGCCCAAGCCCAGCAGCCTCAGATATAAACTAAGATCTCTTTGTAGCTCAAAACAGGTAACCAGAGACAGAGTCAGAGACAGAATATGACATTGACCTGCACTGATTTCCCTCTCAACGCCCCCCAGAAGCAACGCATATGGTGGCAAGCTTCAGACCAAATCAGAGCATACATAGTCCGATTAGCTCCATAAGAGGCACACCCAAAGGGAGATCTCCTCAAGCACCAGACCCTGCTGGGGGAAATTCTGCTTCATTGAGTCTGCCCACACATAGCAGACTGAACACTGTGGTTGGGGTCAATCCACATAGTCAGCCAGTATGAGGCTCAATCCCACTCATGATCAACCAGAGCAATCAACACCCAACTATAGAAGGAAGTGATTGTGCCACTGAAACCTGTAAGACACCTACTACATAAGGATCCCTAGGAGAAAATGGATCCCTACTGCACTGTTGGTGGGAATGCAGATTGGTGCAGTCACTATAAAAAGTGGTATGGAAATAACTAAAAAAAAAAAATAAAAATGGATCTGTCTTTTGACCTAGCCATCCCACTTCTGGGAATATATCTGTAGGAACCCAAAACACTAATTCGAAAGAACATAAGCACCCCAATGTTCATTGTAGCGTTATTTACAATCACCAAGATATGGAAACAGCCCAAGTGTCCATCAACAGATGTGTGGCTAGAACAACTATGAGACATTTATACAATGGAATACCACTCGGCCATAAAAAAGAAAATTTTACCCTTTGTAACAGCATGGATGGACTTGGAGAAGATTATGCTAAGTGAAATAAGCCAATCAGGTAAAGACAAATACCGTATGATTTTACTATATGTGGAATCTAATGAACAAATTTTACCAACAAGAAAAACAGAGACAAACTCATAGAGAGCAGAATGACAGCAAAGGTGGGGAGGGGAGGTTTGGGGGTGGAGAGATTGAGCAGAAAGGAGAAAGGATTCATGCGCATGGACAACAGTGTGGTGATTGCTGGGGGAGGGTGGGTACAAGGGGACTAAATGGCAATGGAAAAAATACAATTAAAAATATTTAAATGGAAAAATATATTTAAAAATAAATACATAAATAAAAACAAAAAAATGGAACTGCCTTATGACCTAGCAATGCCATTCCTGGGTATATAGCTGAAGAAATTCAAAACACTAATTCAAAACAATATATGCATCTCTATGTTCACTGTGGCATTACTCATAATATAACAGCCACAATATGGAAGCAATCCGAGTGCCCATCAACAGACAACTGGATAAAAAAATGTGGTACACATACACAATGGAGTATTACTCACCCATAAGGATGAATCTAGAAGGTATTATACTAAGTGAAACAGTCACTATATAATTTCACTTATATGTGGAATCTAAAGCGCATAATAAACACACACAAAAAACAAACATATTCATAGATACAGAGGACAGAATGACAGCTGCCAGTTGAGAGGGGGCTTAAGGTACTGGGTAAAAAAGGTGAAGGGATTAAGAAGTACACATTGTTGGCAATAAAATAGTCATAAGGATGTAAAGTACATCACAGGGAATATATTGTCAAATGTATTGTAATAACTATTTGTGGTACCAAAAGGGTACTGGAAATATCACGGCAACACTTTGTGAAGTCTAAGTTTGTCTAACCACTCTGCTGTATACCTGAAACTAATATAAAATAATACTGAAATTATAATGAAAAAATAATATTAAAAAAGAATACATTTCATTTTACATGTACTAAAATAAATTTTGTCCCACTGTATTAATAGGTTTCTCTACTTTGTTTTAACATGCAGATGCATATATGGTGTCCAATGGACTGATAAGAGGACCAGCTGCACTTCTGTTCCACATTAATGATGAATCTCACTGGAGACTTGGTTTAAACACTTTTATATGAGGTGCAAATTACACTCCTTAGAATCAATTGATATCTTATATCCATATGACTTACAACTTTTTAACCCACACTTCACATGAATTGATGCTATACGATGTCATCCTACAAATTTTTTGTTTCAAGTTAAGCGGTCTGCTACCAAGCCAACAGAACTCAGTCATAACTTTCACTGCTACAACAACATCAAGAAACAAAATGAATCGACTATTACAGAGTAGCCACAGAATAAATGGAACTTTTCAAGGAAGTAAATTCTCCTTAAAAACAATGATCCTAGAGTGGGCCAAGGGAGAAACTGCTTTGGAAAGCAGTAAATGCAAAATAAGACTGGATTATGATTCCCTAATCCTGTTCTATGAATCAAGTAGCTAAGAAGAGACCAACTATTGGATTAGTCGATTCTAAGCCATGATCTCACCATCCATGAAAGTAGTAAGATAAAGATTTTAGTGAACTGGTAGTATTTAATCTTTTAAAAATTTATCATTGTAGAATTCCCATAATCTCACAGCAGGCTACATATTAAAGTAAATTTCTGTGGACATATCTAAACAGTGCCTTTTCAACCTGTGTTAAATTTTTGCAGACTACATGATATACTTTACTATTATCTATAGCCTTAAGTATAGTAATTTCTTTAAATGTTGGAATCAAACTCCTTTTCCCATAGGAAGATTTTCTATACTAGAAAATCTAGTATAGATTTTCTATACTTCCATATATTCCTATAACAACCTGTATTCTTCCCCTTCTTGAAACACTTATCAAACTTGAAATAACAGTTGCCCTATTAATTGTGCGCTCCACTAGGGCAGGAGCCATGTCTGTTTTGATCACCTCTGTATTCTTGGCACAGTGCATGGCACATACTGGTAAACATATATTGCAGGATACATACCGACTAAGAGTCAGAAAAAAATAACCACAACTTGATATAGTCTCTGAACTCTTTTAAGATTAAGTAATTTTCACTTTTCTACTTTTGTGATGGTAAATTCTGGATCTATAATTTTTAATGTGCAGTATAATTCTGAGATTTGGACAGCAGAAGATGGCTAAAATTCTATACAGTTAAATTATTTTTATGAAAATTCAACTTATATTCTTTAAAACACAAAGAACTAGTATCCTTATTTGATTAAAAATAAAAGGAGCACTTAGTTTGATTGAGCACTTAATAGAAGACATTAACCAAAAAACATATACTCTGGAGTCTTCATCTTTATTGTAGCTTTGAAAAATGGATGAGTTTGCATATTTGGAAAGGCTAATTACTTAAACTTCAATCTGATCCTCAAATAGCTACAAAAATATTAAAATAAAATAGCTAATTTCCTTACCCAGGCCAGCAAATCTTCCCCAATTTGGTCAATGACAGAGGACTCATTCCTCTTTCGAACAGCTTTCATTTGCTCATTTAACCCAACTACAGGGGAAAAATAAAATGGAAAAAGATTAAGCATATACTCATTTCAGGCTGAGTTACTGGTAGTACCAAGAATTTAAATCTTCTCCTTAAAATAAGTTTGGACACAATTCTTATAAATCCACAAGGAGGGATCCCCCCCAAAACCAGAATTACCTTCTGGAGGGTGGGCCCCTTATAAGTACAGGCTTCTCCCTCTAGGTGAGTGTTCTAGGAACTCATCTGTATCAGTGTACTAGCTGGCGTTGTGAGAGGCTGTGTTTGGCTCCAATAAATTTTTTTTGTAGATTCTTTTAATGCACTTGCTTATTTCATGATGGGTGATTTAGGAGCACATCTGCCCACACTATGCTGAGTGTTCAGCAGTTTTTGGCCAAAATCAGCAAGACCCTGTGCCCCATCCTCCGTGTTCATCCGATCAGACCCTGAGCAACATTTTGTTTCCCCAGATGAAGAAAGTCCTCAAAGGGAAATGTTTTGCTGATGTGGAAAAGGTTAAACAAAAAATGGTAGAAGCAGTAAAAAGCATCAACATCAACGAGTTCAAAAACTGTTCTGAGCAGTGGAAAAAATGTCTGAATAGTTGTACTGTATCAAATGAAGAGTACTCTGAAGGTGATTGAAGTTTAAGTATATAAAACTAAATGCACATTTTTTTAATAAATAAATTCCAGGATTTTAGGGGTCCCTACTCATAGATATTTATGAGCTCGATCTGAAAATTAGGTGGCAAAGCATAAAACAATGTGGAACTAGCAAATTACATACAGGATAGGCAAATCAAATATTCATTTAACTTCATAACTCCATCTATACCTGTGCTTATAAAGAACTTAAGTTTAAATAGTGCATGTGATTCTGCCTACTATTTCTTTCAAAATGTGTATGTTTACAGACAATGAATATAATCAAGCCTGAACTTGTCAATGCATGCCAGTGAAACCTAAAATCACCCCCAAAGAAGTAAAAGGCTTCAACCTGGTGGGCAGGCATTGAAAGGTGATAAGGGCATCCCTGAAAAAAGAAAAATGAAAAATTAAGGGTCACAGAGAAATAGTGACTTATAAAGAGAGGAACTGACAGTACTGACTAGAAAGTCTGAGATGAGTTCAACCAAGGGAAGCCACCAAGAAAGAAATTTTTCGATATTTACTCAACAGCACAAATAAATAAATAAATAAATAAATAATAAAATTACTGAAAATAATATCATCATGGGGTTACATACTATATATTATTATTTTCAAAATTCATTTATACATGTATCATATGGGATATTTCTTTTTAAAAACATATATACACTGTAACTGATAGGACATTTTCAAGGGTAATTTTGACTACTTATGTTTTTCATCTTAAACACTGACATTAGCTACTAAGTCCTCTGTTAACCCTTTGTAGAGAAAAGGCTGGTATGTGGTGGGGGGGTATATTCAAAGATGTTGTATTCACATATACAATTTTAGAAAAACTAACATGGGTACACTCATGAGATTTTACTGTTATTGTATCTTTATATACTCACAATCTCTTATCTATTGGAAATGTTAGGGACAAAGACCAGGGTCAATTTCTCTTACTGTGAAGTTGAAGAATATCTTCTAAGTTTGAAAAAATTTTCCGTAGTTCTGAAGGTGACAGAATTCCTTCTCTGGACACTCGCTGATAGAACAACTGATCAAGAACCTTTAGTGTTCGAACATGAGCTCTTTCAGTATAAAACAATTCTAAAGAGGAAAAAAGGTAAACATAAATATTGTCTTTCTTAGTACAATTCCATGAAAAGTCTAGCACTTAACTTATACCATTCATAGTTATTACAATATTATTGACTATATTCCTATAGGCTTTAGCTGAAATTAACTAGCAAATAAGTTACATAATATTTATAGTTTAGAAACTGTGTGGTACTCTGAAGTCATTTTCTTAATTCTATAGAACCCTCCTCCATATTAGCTGTAAGAATTTAATACTGGCAAATGAAAAACATCATTCAAAACCATTTGGTAATTAAAAATTAAGTGTACTCCAAAACTTGTACTTCAAATTTAACAGTGCACTCAGAAACTCATCTTTTTCTAATAACACCCACCAATCACAACTATAACATTAGAAAACTGTGAGCCCAAACATCATATAACCTTTAAATTGAGTCCTAAGTAACAGTATTTTTGATTATCTAATTTGCCTATAAACCCTCGTCTCTGAGGCTAGACTTATAATTCTACTATGTCTTAATGTTATCAAGAACATTTATTTAGAGCCCTGGCTGGCATAGCTAAGTGGATTGAGCCCGGGCTGCGAACCAAAGTGTCGCAGGTTCGATTCCCAGTCAGGGCACATGCCTGGGTTGCAGGCCATGACCCCCAGCAACCGCATATCGATGTTTCTCTCTCTCTCTCTCTCTCTCTCTCTCTCTCTCTATCTCCCTCCCTTCCCTCTCTAAAAATAAATAAATAAAATCTTTTTTAAAAAAAACAACGAACATTTATTCAAATTATATTCTAAAGATAGCAGAGGGTACAGCATTCATGTCACATCTCTGTTACATAAAATGCTTGGATAAAGAGTATTGCATTAGGATAAAGCAAGACCTAGATTCTAGTTTTCTCCCTATCACTTATGAGCTACAATCTTTATTTGTTCAATTATCTGAGCCTTAGCATCTTCATTTATAATCTACGCATAAATTAACTTAGCCTGAAAGTAAAGTGATAGGGCAATGTTGTCTTAATGATTTTGTAAGTTATAAAGTTCAAGGATCACCTATATAGCTTAATTTCCTCTTTGTTTAAAACAAAAGGCAAGCAGAAACTGTGAAGTAAACACCAAAGCTCAGGGTATTTTCTGCTCCAATAAAACTCACTATATGTAAACAACAACAACAAACACTAAACTCACCATTAATTACTTCCTGTCTTTTGATTTCACAAGGCTTTAGTCCCACTAATACTTCTCGACTAACGAGCTGTTGCCAGTTGGGTGGATCTGTCTCCAGGTCATTTTCAAACAGTTCATCTTCACTTTGACTTTCTCCAAAACCTATGCTGTCAAACCTAATGAAAAAAATGATGATGAATTCTTTTGGAGGACTTCAGGTGGACAATAGGAAATAGCATTAGTCTTTACATTAGAGTAATCAGTCTGATAGATTGTATTCAGTGTTTCCTTTAAAAAAATTTTTTGTAAATGACAGTTGATATACAGTATTATTAGTTTTAGATGTATTAACACAGTGAATAGATGTGTTTATGTAACTTATGAAATGATCACCCTGATAAGTTTCATACAATACCTATCTTATACCATATAGTTATTACAATATTGGTTATATATCCTATGTTGTATTTAATATTTCCATGACAATATTTATAACTGTCAATTTGTATTTTTTAACCCCTTCACATTTTTCAGCCATCACACCAATCTCACTGTCATTTGGAAACCCTTGACTGTTGTCCAAATCTATGGAAGTTTTTGATTCCACATATGGTATTTGCCTTTCTCTGTTTGACTTATTTAACTTAGCATCATACCCTCTAGATCCACAATGTTGCAAATAGCAAGATTTCATTCTTTTTATGGCTGAGTAATATTCCATTGTATATATGTTTACATCTTCTCTATCCGGCTACTGATGGACACTTAGGTTTCTTCCATATCTTGGCTACTGTACATAATGCTATAAAGAGCATAGGGGTGCTTATCTTTTCAAATTAGTGTTTTGGACTTTTCAAATAGATATCCAGAAGTGAAAGTGATGAGTAATATGGTAGTTGTACGTTTAATTTTTGGAGGAAGACAGTGTTTTCCATAGTGGTTAACAGTACACAAGGATTCCCTTTTTTCCACATACTCTCCAAAATTTGCTGTTATTAATGACAGCCATTTGAAGCACGTCAGGTGGTATCCCACTGTAGTTTTAATTTGCATGTCCCTGATGATTAGTGATGTTGAGCAACTTTTCATATTAGTAGATGTTACTGCATCAATAGATGTTAGCCATCTATATGTCCTCTCTGGAAAAATGTTTATTCAGGTCCTCTGAACATTTTTAACCTAAATTTTTAGGGTTTTTTTGTTTTGTTTTGTTTTGTTTTTGGTGTTAAAAGTTGTATGATTTTCCTATGCATTTAGAAATTAACCCTTTATAGGAGGTATCATTGGTGAATATTTTCTCCCATTCAGTAAGCTGTTTTGTTTTGTTGATTATTCCCTTTGCTGTGCAAAAACTTTTTAGCTTCATGTAGTCCCATTTGCTTTTTTCTTCTTTTGGTTCTCTTGCACGAGGAGACATATCCAAAATCCTATTACTAACAGTGATGGCAAAGAATTTACTAGCTATGTTTTCTTCAAAAAGTTTTATGGTTTAGGATCTTATATTTAAGTCTTTAATCTGTTTTGAGTTTACTCTTTTATATGGTGTAAGAGAGTGATCCAATTTCACCCTTTTGCACATATCTTTCCAGTTTTCCTAATACCCTTTATTGAATAGGCATGAATTTATTTCTGGACTCTCTTCTGAGCCATTGATTTGTTTTTATGCCAGTACTATGCTGTTTTGATTACTACAGCCCAGTAGTGTAATTTGATACCAGGTAGTATGATACCTCCAACTGTGTTCTTTTTTCTAGAAACCTCTACTCAAGGTCCTTGGTTCCATATAAAATTTAGGATTATTTGTTCTAGCTTTGTGAAAAATAACATTGCTATTTTGATATGATTTCAATTGCAGCTACAGATTGCTTTGAGAAGTATGAACATTTTAGTGATGTTAATTCTTCCTATCTAAAAGCACATGCTATACTTTTATTTGTATCTTCTTTGTTTCCTCAGTTTCTTAGGGTTTTCTGAGTATAAGTCTTTTACATCTGCAAATAATAACAGTTGTCTTTATTCCTTTCCAAACTAGAGGTCTTTTAGTTCTTTTTATTGTGCTTTCAGCAGCTAGCAATTCCAATACAATGTTGAATAAAAGTGGTGAAAGTGGATATTCTTGTTTTGTTCTTGATATTAAAGAAAAAACTTTGTTTTTCTTCATTGAGCATGATGTTATCAGTGGATTTGTCACGTATGGCCTTCATGTTGAGGTATGTTTCCTGTATCATGACTTTGCTGAGGTTTTATCATAAATGAATGTTAAATTTTGTCAAAAGATTTTTCTGCATCTGACATAATCACATGGTTTTTATCCTTCATTTTGTGTATGTACTATGTAATCTTAAATGATTTGCAGATATGAACCAACACTGAATGCTAGGATTTGAACTCCTTATCTCATGAAACACACCTTAATGACCATCTGGTGTCACTATGTCTAGTAGACCCTAACCTGTGGCAAATCTCTGTTTCTTCAATTTTTATCTGTAGATAATATCTGTTTTCTATAATGATAGCCTTTGGACATTGACTAATGAGCTATGCATGTATGCTATATACCCCTACACATATGGATCCCAATAAAAGCTGTTTTGGAGAAGGGCTTGGGGCGTTCTCCACTAGGGGGAATGGTCACCCCTTTCCTGCCAGACAGACTGTGTCTGGGCTAATTCATTTTATCCATGACCAGGAGAACTCCACAGAACATGGTTCACCTCAACTGGTGCCCAAACAGGGACCCTCGACTGGGGACGTGCATCAGTTGAGAGGCTATGAGGTCTCGTCGAAGAACGCACTAGACAGATGGGATTCAGCACCTTCATCCCACCATAAGGGACAGAGGTACCAGTGCTTTTGGTTATGCTGCCAGTGCATCTTAGATGAAAAGGGAAAGGGGAATTTCTTTCAGGGCTGCCTCTTACAGCCATTTGGTTTCGGTTTTCCTTCTCCTCCCTCCACTTTTAGGTATACTAAGAAGCCACCATCAGCTAAATAACTAACAGTCAAGAATTGAATTGAATGAGAGCTCCGGTTTTGGCCGCACTCCAAAGATGAGAGGCATTTCCTTCCTCTGGTCCGAGTTTCTGGGTGTCCCTATGTGAGTTGGGGCCTAGCAGAGGTGCCTGGGGTCAATCCCCTAGATGTATAGGGGCCTCACAGGGAACTCCAATCTTCTGGCTTGTCTGAGGATGTGCAATACAAGGGTTGGTCACCCAGCACTCTCCAAGCCCTCCCAGCAGTTTTAGATGACTGGGAGAGAAACCGAGACACGTGAGAGAGGCAGGGATGACCAAAGGATGACACCCTTGGGAGCCCTCCTTACAAACAGCACACTTTGACCCATGACATTTATCTCAGTCCCCAGCAATCAGCCAGAAGAAGCTTACAGAGTGAGGTAGGCGAAGCCAAAGAGAAGGAAGACAAAACTGTAAGTTAAAATACCCCAGCTGCAAAAATGGGCTCAGGACTTTCTAAGGAGCAGAAGACATATTTTCAACTGCTTCAGCAGCTTCTTAAGGCTGAGGGATGTCAGGTTAAAGAACTGAATTTAATTAACTTATTATAGACAGTAAAGAGCTACTCTGTGTGGTTCCCAGATAAAGGCTCTTTAGATTTAAAAGTATGGGAAAAAGTAAGGCAGAAACTAAAATGACATCAGGAAAATGGGGCCTTTACAGGGCATCAGAATTTATTAACCTGAAGCATAGTTAGAATGGCGCTCACCCCTATTCATACTAGAAACCCTCATAATCAGGATAGCTTAGAATAAAAGAAGGGACCTTTCATGGCTGCCAAACCTAATAATAATAACCTGCCACTGCAAATGGAGGGGGATGGCTTCCTTCCAGCCCTCCTTCGGTCCCACTATGGGGTAACTCACTGGAGGATCTACTTCCTCCCCTTTCTCCTTGAGTAGATTTGCCTCTGGCCTTTAGCCAGACCACTACCAATATGCAACAATATCTCTGAGAGGCTGCGAAAGCTAGAGACTGGAAAGCTCTATCTGCCTTTCCTGTTGTTACTAAACAGTGCAGTCAGCCATCCTATGAACCTTTCCCTTTTGAAATATACAAAGACTTCCGACCCACCCAGTATATTGTATGGCATTCAGAATATACTGATCACTGCTGCCACCAAGCGGCTGAGAATAGCAGAAGCTGAAACCCAATCCAGCTTAATATGCTTCTTGGAACTAACTGATCGATAAGAATCCACTGAAGAGCAAGCAGAAACGGACCCTCAAGCTTTCTCCCAATGCTCCCAGGGTGCTCTCCATGCCGTGAAGATAGTTCTGGAAGCCAAAGCCCAGGGACCAGGCTCCTTCATTAATATTTGGCAAGGAGCCACAGAGGCTCACTTAGATTTTTTTGATAGACTACAAGAAGCAATACAAAAACAGGTTGAGAGTCAGGAAGCAGCTGAGACCCTTTTATCACAATTGGCTTATGAAAATGCAAATAATGATTGTAAGGCTGCACTCAATCCTCTCAGACTAACCACCATTAATACTAGTCAATTTACCAAGGCTTGCCAAAACACTGGCACGGAACAACATTGAGCCACATTGCTAGTGGCTGCCATAAAGGAAATTTCCTTTAATTTCCATCAAGGAAATTAAATGCTTTAATTGTGGCAGATCAGGACACACCTGCTGGGAGTGCTGAACCAAACAAAAGAATAACCCCAAAACCCTGACCAGTAAAGACTGCCCACAAAGTGGCAAGGACAAACAGTCCTTGGGCTACCAAGGGCCAACCAATGCAGATCCAAATATGATAAAAATGGCAAACCACTTATACCTCAGGGAAACGGGCTTGGCGGGGGTGGGGACTGCAAACTCCGATGCCCCAAATTCCAACAGGAGTTTTCCAGGCAGCAGCAACCAATTGTTTTGGACTCAGGACTGAGTCACTGATCTCTGCGCTACCACAAGAGGAAGCACAAGATTGGACTTGGTCACTACGCAGGAACTCATCTTAAGAGAACAGGATAAAATCATCATAGCTCTTGAGGGGTATGGGGACCACTACCTGAGGGCACTACTGGATTGATTTTGGGGAGATCTAGCATTACCACTAGATTTTATCAGATTTTGGTCCAGCCTGGAGTAACTGATTCTGATTATCAGGGAGAAATCAAAATTATGATCAGAACCTTTGGATATCATGTCATTCCCATCCAAACTCATATAGCCCAACTTATTCTTCCCTATACAGTCCCAAATACTCAAAATAGTAAGAAAGGGGAAACAGGCTTTGGTAGTACTAATAACCAATCTGTTTTTTGGAGTGCTTCCATCAAATTAAATAAACCTCTTTTAGAAGTAACAAAGACAGAAACTTTCATGGCCTGCTAGATACGGGAGCAGATGTCTCTGTAATTTCTAGACAATTTTGGCCTCCGGATTGGCCGCTAGCAGAAGCCAACATATCCATAACTGGCATAGGAGGCGTTTCTCAGCCACACAGGTGCTATGGCCCTGACGGACAGGTAGTACAAATTCAGCCCTATGTCCTTCCAGCCACACTTAATACCTGGGGATGAGACCTTCTTACTTAGTGGGGAATGAAATCACCCTCCCACCTTTTTGCTAGTGGCCACTGTCCAAATATCTCCTCTATCCCTCCCCATGGCTTTCAGATATGCCTGTGTGGATTGATCAGTGGCCACTGAAAGGGGAGAGGTTAAAAAAAAACAAACCATGAATTAGTACAACAATTAGAAGCAGGACATACTGAGCCATCTAACAGTCTGTTGAATACTCCAATTTTTATAGTTCCTAAAAAATCAGGGAAATGGAAGCTTGTACATGATCTTAGAAAAATTAATGAGATACTTCAACCAATGGGTGCTCTCCAACCTGGAGTCCCAAATCCAGTCTGCCTACCTAAGGACTGGCCACTTGTAGTCATTGACTTAAAAGACTTGCTTTTTCACAACTCTGGCTGAAAAGGACAGAGAGCAATTTGCTTTCTCTGTCCCAGTTCTTAACAACTTTCAACCATTATAGAGACTCCACTGGAGTCTCCCATAAGGTTCTCCCTCAAGGCATGTTAAATAGCCCAACTATCTGTTCACATTTTGTACACCAAACCTTATGGCCTGTCCGGGAAAGGTTCTCTAATTCTATAATACATTGTTATATGGATGATATTCTAATTGCTGCCCTACTTTCCAAGATACTGGCCGAGACCTATGTTTACCTAAAAGAAGCTGTCCATATCTCATGCAGGCCTAATTATTGCCTCTTAAAAAGTTCAAAAATCTGAGCGTTTTAAATACCTGGGGCATATTCTTTTTCACTGGACAATTCAGCCTCAAACACTCCAAATCAATCTACCAGGACCACCAACCCTTAATAACCTCCAACAACTAATGGGTGTTATTAACTGGATTCGACCTAGCCTAGGAATTACCACCCATCAGCTTATTCATTTATTCAATACCTTAAAAGGAGACTCTGGTCTAAATTCTCCTAGAACTTTATCCTCCCCAGGCTCTGTAAGAACTAGATCCTGTCGATGAACATATCAATAAAAGACAGTTCACAAGAGTTGACCACCAATTTCCCATCAGGTTATTCTGCTTTCCCACTTTAGGTACACCCACAGGATTAACTGGTCGACTATTACCTCAGTCAGGCATGACAGAATGGCTATTCCCCTCTCATCAACCTCAATGTACTATTGCCACTTATATTACAGCTTTATGCCATTTTATTATTAAAGAACGTGAGAGAACTCAACTACTTTTTGGCCATGATCCAGCTATTATTCACGTCCCACTTACCCAAATTTATTTACACTTGTCCAGCCAGTCTCTAGAATTTCAATGTGCTATCACAGATTTTGTTGGCAAAATAGAAATTAGCCTGCCCTCATATAAATTATTGCAAAATATCCTAATTCTTAATGTTTATTTAAAAGAAAAAAAATTAGTAAGACCCCTATTCCCAAAGCAAGGACTGTTTTCATTGATGGCTCAGGAAAAACTGGGAAAGCCACCATCACCTAGGAAGAAAATGAGGAATAGAAACACTGTATTTCTTATGGTCACGTTTCCACTCAACAAGCTGAGCTCTCAGCAGCCATTATGGCTCTCCAACAGTGGCCTTATGAGCCCTTGAATCTAGTTTGTGATTCTGATTATACTGTGTATACTCTAATTCATATAAACCAGGCTCTCCTTAAGGGGTCCATTGACCCTCCTCTAATCAGTCTATTTTTAACCTTACAAACCTTGCTAGACAGAAGGGAACATATTATATTTATTAGACATTATACATTCCCATACAGGACTCTCTGGTCCTATGCCTGAAGGCAATGCCCAAGCTGACGTTCTAGTAAGCATAGTAGATACTTTTCAAAAGGCTGTTACTGCTCTTCAATTTTTTCATCAAAATAGTCACACACTTCACAAAGAGTTCAAATTCCCACATTCTCAGGCCAAACAAAATTATTAAAGAATGTCCAGATTGCCAAGCCTTAGGTAAGGCACTGCCCTCTATTGGAATTAATCCCAGAGGTTTAGAGCCACAAATAATCTAGCAAACAAATGTCACCCATTAAACCCCCTTTTGGGAAGTTTAAACTTATTCATTTCTTTAGTGATACTTTCTCCTGAGCATTACATGCTTCCGCCCATACAGGCAAATCAGCTAAGAACATCCAGGCCCACTGGCTTGAGGCTTTTAGCCCTTTAGGCCATTCACAACAAATTAAAACTGGTAATGGACTGGGGTATATAGCCTGATCTACTTAACATTTCCTACAAAGATGGGGAATTCAATACAAAACAGGCATCCCTTATAATCCCATAGGCCAAGCAACTGTTGAACATGCCCATCATACCTTTAAAACTCTCCTTAACAAACAAAACAGGCGAAGCCAGGAAACCTCTCCCAGAAATCTGATAATGCTGGCCGTGTACACTTACAATTTTTTTCTTAATTGTGATAATTCTCTTAACACACCAATTGAGAAACATTTCAATCAACAAAAGGTAGATAGATAATAAGGGGCCCCATCCCTTTGTGTTGTACAGAGATCCCTTGAGAGAAGGGAAATGGAAGGGACCAGCAGAATTGTTGACATGGGGAAGAGGGTGTGCTTGTGTCTCCGCTTCAGAAGGACCCTTGTGGCTCCCAGAGAAGAAAGTGAAGCCCTATCATAGAAAAGGCTACCCTGCTCTGTGATCCGCCTCTGTTCCACTAGACTCTCCTGATCCAGGAAGAAATACTACAGATGATGAGGATGCTGGAAGTGAAGGACTGGTGCTGATGGGATGGCTACCAACCCCACCAACGGGACAGACAACCTACACATACTGATGTTACTTGGGGTAGTCTCAAATAATTGAATCAGGAGGCAGACAGTATGTTAAATCAGACAGGGGTACAGGATACTCCCCAAACACGCTTTCTCGCCTTTTTAGCCATCATCTCTTCCAATTCAGCATGCAGTATACTCATTCTCTGACTTCTTCTTAGCCTAGGGGGAGGAAGATTAGCCTCCTCTGAGACAGTTTATTGGGCACACATCCTTGATCCATTGTTTTTTTTATTGCATACCTGGTGGCATTCTGAGCCTCCTTTCTCTACCAATGATACTGAATGGACTGGGGATATCTGGCTCCCACCTCGAGGACCATTAGAGAAAGGGGTTCACTGGGATTCGGTGCCAGAATAAAGTATTTACCTGCCAAAACACCTTCCTGCTTGCATTACTACTATCCCTGGATGTCTATGCTTGCCCATGAGCTTTCGTACCACTGTATATCAGTATAATGTCAAATTATGGGGTATTGAAGGTTTACGAGTTATTGAAGCCCGGGGTCTACCCTAAACCACACTACAGAAAAGATAGTAGATCAGCAAGAGTGTCCTGTCCTCCCTAGCTGTTCCACGGAAAAGGCGCACCAAGACTGGGAACCTTGTAGCAAGATGCTTCTCAGGAAAGGGGAGATCCTTGGTATTCCTCTCTGGTGGGAGGACTAAGGACCCAGGCTTCAAGCTAAATGTAATAACACCTACTATGAGGAAGGGTTTAATAGTATTTGTAAGCCCCTTGCCTGGAAAGGAACTGGACCAAGAGACTCACTACTAAGAGTAAGAGGGGAAAGTTACACCAGCCCCTGACATAAAAATTTATGGCAGGGTTGACTCCCCTTTCGGGATAGACATGTTGGAACCTGACTTATACAAATCAACAACAAAACAGGCTTAGTTGTTACGGGATTTTTCTCCAATGATAGCCAGCCAGTTAGTTTGCACTTCTCACCCTTGCCTTCTCTTAGCCACACCTGGAACACCTCACATTACCTATGATAATGGCTCGCATTTATATAATTTAACCCTATCCAACGGATCTTTTTATGCTAGCTGCTTAACTCATAGTAATGTTACCCAACTCAATCTGACCACTGTCTTCACAGTTCAATGATGGCTGAGCTTTGGCTACCAGTCAATGCTACCTGAGAACGTCGGGACCCTGGGGGTCTCGCTGCCCTCAACCAAGCTCCAGCGACAGTCCAGGTCAAATGCTTTGTTGGTACTCTTACAGCATGCTCTGCCATTATTATGGTTGCCACTGCTGCCACAGCTATGGTGGCATTAGCTGAATCAGTCCAAACGGCCCATGCAGTAAACACTTTGCTCATTAACACTATTAATGATATGCTACAGCAAATGCATATTGATCAAGAAATCAAGGCAGTAGAGTCTGCAGTAATATGGCTGGGAGAGTGACAGGATGCTCTTGTCACTTGTCAATAGCTCACTTGTGATCCAGGCTTCTCTAAGCTATGTTACTCCACTGAAGTGGAACTCCAGTCAGCACTCATGGAAGGAGGGCCAACATCACTTGCGAGGAGCCTTTTCCACTAATCTCAAGGGACATATCAATGACTCCAACTTGAGCTGTATCAACAACTCCAGGACATTAAATGGCTCACTGAACAGAAGGTCTTCCAGACCCCACATGACAACTTACAATGGCTCAATCCAAGGCCTTAGTTTGAAGGACTAAATTTGTGTATTTGGGTCATAGGGGCTACGGGATGCCTCATAATCATTGTAGTCTTTTGTGCCTTGCGATGTATATGCAAATTGTTTTCCAGAGATCGTATACACGAGAATCAAGTAGCAGGCTTCATAGGATTTACCACCATATCTGCCATAACAAACAAAAAAGGGGGAGATGTTGGGGATCACTTTGTTTGGTATCGGAGACTATACCGGGGAATGCAGGAGGCAGGCATGACCCAATGCTAGCAGTGAAGGTTCCTGTGGGAAATCAGGCCTGAAGAGTACATTGTACCCTTTGAAGCTTGCTTTGCTCTGTATAGCCCTGTTGATATAAACCAGATGTTTAAGTTCAAAACATAAGGAGTAAACTCCTTATTTCATGTAACATGCCTTAACGGCCATCTGGCATCAGCATGTCTAACAGACCCTAACCTGAGGCAGATCTCTGTGTTTCTTCCATTGTTATGTGTATATAATATCTGTTTTCTATGACTACAGCCTTGGGACACTGATTGATGAGCTATGCATGCATGCTGTATACCCCTACACATACCGATCCCAATAAAAGCCATTTTGGAGAAGGGCTTGGGGTGTTCTCCACTAGAGGGAATCGTCACCCACTTTCCCACCAGAGTGTGTCTGGGCCAACTCACTTCATCTGTGACCAGGAAAACTCTGTGGGATGGGGTTCCTCTCAGATTTCTTCTAGGTTTTCCAATTTCTGGCAATAAATCTGTTTGTAGTATTTCTTTATAAATCTCTGTATTTCTGTGATATAGGTTGTCAGTTCTCTTTCATTCCTGATTTTATTTACTTGGCCCCTACCTCTCTCTTTTTTATTTTTTTTCCTTGTTGATGAGTCTGTGTTAAGTATTTATCAATTTTATTTTTTCAAAGAACCAGGTGTTGGTTTCATTAATGGTTTCTTTCTTTCTTTTTTTATTGAACTCTATTTCATTTACTTTAGCTCTTATCCTTATTTTTTTTTTCCTCCTTCAGGAATAATTAGATTATTTATTTGAGATGTTTTTTTTTGTTTCTTGTGGTAGGCTTGTACTGCTATAAATGTCCATCTTAGAACTGCTTTGCCAGTGCCCCTTAGATTTTTGGTCATTGTGTTTTCATTTTCATTTGTTTCAAGGTATATTTTGGTATATTCCTTGATCTTGTCATTAATCCACTCATTGTTTAGTAGCATGTTAGCCTCTACATGTTTGTGTTTTTCAGCTTTCTTGTTATTAATTACTAGTTTTGTATTACTGTTATCAGAGGAGATCACTGATATTACTTCCTTCTTCAATTTATTGAGACTTGTTTTGTGGCCTAACATGTAGCTTGTCCTGAGAAATGTTCCTTATGCACCAGAGAAGAATGTATATTCTGCTGCTGTGGGTTGTGATGTCATAAACATATCAACCCAGATTAGACAGATTTGATGTAATGTGTCATTTAAGGCCACTGATTTCTTTGTTAATTTGCTGACTGCATTATCTATCCATTGATATCAGTGGGGTGGTTAAGGTCCCCTACTATTACTGTCTTACTATCAACTTCTCTGTTTGTGTCCATCACTATGTGTTTTATGTATTTAGGTACTCCTATGTTGGATGCATAGATGTTTACAACAGTTATACTGTCTTGTTGGACTGATCCCTTTTATCATTATGAAATGCCCTCTTTGTCTCTTGTTACAGCTCTTATTTTAAATTCTATTTTCTCTAAGTATTCCTACACCAGCTTTTTTTGTTTTCATTTCCCTGTGCAGGAAATGCCTTTTTCTATTTCTTTACTTTTTTACTCTCTGTGTCTTTAGATCTGACATGGGTCTGTAGGCATTATACGGATCAGTCTTATTTTTTTAATCCATTCAGCCACTCTATATGTATTACTTGGAGTAGTTAATACATTTACATTTAAAGTAATTACTGATATCTATGCAGTAGATAGCTATTTTACTTGCTATTGCTATTATTGCTATTTTATTAATGGTTTCCTATTTGTTTTTGAAGTTCTTCTCTGTGCCTTTCTTATTCTCTAATATGTTGATGACTTTCTACAGTGTTATGTTTAGATTCCTTTCTTCATTTATTGTATATCTCTTACAGATTTTTATTATGTGGTTACCACATGCTTCATGTATACCAAGCTATGTTTATAAGTCTATTTTAAGCTGATGGTCATTCAACACATTCTAATATGACAATTTTTACTCCACCCCTCCACATGTTTTTATCATTATTTTTAATACTTCATGTGTCTGTGTGTGTATCCCTCACTTTATTGTTGTAATTACACATGATCTTCCTACTGTTGCATTTTATACTTTGTACTTACTTTATAGTTGTCTGATTCTCTGCTTTTACTGTTTACCTAAATCCCTTGAACATTTCTTATACTACTGGTTTATTAGTGATGAAGTCTTTTATCTTCTACTTGTCTGGAAAGCTCTTTATATCTCCTTTGAATCTAAATGACAGCCTTCCTGGGTAGAGCAATGTTCATTGTGGGTCTTTGTTTTTCATCACTTTGAACATTTCATGACAACCCTCTCTAGCCTGCAAAGTTTTGTTGAGAAATTATCTGACACTCTTAATGGGAGCTCCCTTGGACATGATTAACTGCTCTTCTCTGGCTGTGTTTAAGATTCTCTCTGTCTTTTACCTTTGGCATTTTAATTACAATGTGTCTTGGTATGGGTCTCTTTGGGTTCAACATGTTTTGGCTCTTTCTGTGCTTCATGGACTGGCATGTCTATTTCCTTCACTAGCCTAGGGAAGTTTTCAGTTGTTATTCCATCAAATAGGTTTTAAGTCCTTTGCTCTCCCTCTTCTCCTTCCAGCATGTATATGGTACAAATGTTGGTACAATGGTGGTTGTACCAGAGGCTCCATAAACTACCATTATTTTTAATGTTTTTTCTTTTTACTATTCTGACTGGATATTTCTTCTTCCAGATCAAAGATTTGATGCTCTTCTTCATCTAATCTGCTTATTCCCCTAGTGCTTTCTTCATTTCTGTTATTGTACTCTTCACGGCCAACTGCTTCTTCTTGAAGTTCCGTATCTCCTTATTTATGTATTCTATCTCTTTGTTAAAGTTCTGAGTCTAGCTATTCTTCCCCTCAAGTTGCTGAGTATCCTTATAACCAGAGTTCTGAATCAGAGTTCTATCTAGTAGGTTGTTTATCTTCATTTTATTTAGTTCTTTTTCTGTTTTTTTGTTTGTTTGTTTGTTTTGTTCTTTCTTTTGAAACATGTTTCTTTGTCTCCACATTTTGGCTGACTCCTGGTATTCGTGTCTATGTATTAGGTAGATCTGCTGTTTCCCAATCTTGGCAGAGTGGCTTTATGTAGTAGGTATCCTGTAAGGCACACTTACACAGTCTCCCTGGTCACCTGAGCTGGGTGCTCTCGCAGTGTCTCCTGTGTGGATTGTGTGTGCACTCCTGTTATAGTTGCACCTTGATTGCTTTTGGCATATCACTGGGTGGGTGACCCTTAGGCTGACTGGCAATAAGGGATGGCCATGACTAGATCAGAACAGCTCTTGTGCAAGGGCAGGGCTGAACCCATGGAATGGGAGTTGCTTTAGCAGGACTATAGTGGCAGCTGAATACACCCTTCTGATTTGTTATAAGTACAACTGATTGAATGTTGTTCTGGTGTGGTCTGGAGCCAGCCACAAGGTGTGTTGGTTCTGAAGCCTCTAAGGAGGGGCTCTTGTGGAGGCTAAGGTCAACCTCCATAAATGTCCAACATGTGTCACCTGGTGGGAACTACAAAGTGATCTGTGGTTGGTTGCCTCTTGTGTTGGAGTTGGAGGGACTTGGAAGCTGTTATGCTGCAACACAAGTCAGCTGTCGACAGTGCCAGGCATGAAGTTTCAAGATGATGACAGAGTAGGTAGATCTTTCTCACACCACTTCCCAGAACCAAACTGGAAATGAAACTAAATTGGGGAACATTCACTCAGAATTACCAACTGAAGACTATCTGAAGAGGACACTTTTAACCAAGGATAGGCAGAAACCACCTTGAGACTGGTGGGAAGAGTGGGACCACAACAGGGGCTAGGCCTACTCCCATAGGTGGCAGGCTGAGGTTGTGAAAGGATATCTCAGCTGTAGGAGGTTCTCCTTAAGGGGAGTGAAGCATAGACCCCAGACTGGGCTCCCCAGCTCGGAGCGCCAGAGTTGGGATCAACTACCCATGTGGCATCCAGTGGTAAAAGGCAGTGTGGTTTCTCAACGCCAAGAGATGGAGCCCACTGGAGACAGTCGTAATTTTTAAAGGGCCAAAGCACAATTTTTTTTTTTTTCAGAGAGACTCACTCTGGCAAAAGGAGGGCAGTGAGGACTGGAGTCACCTGAACAGAGTATGGAATGGGATATAGGTGGGATATGTGGGGGAACAGGTACCAGGATCACTTTGCTGGGTTGTCCCCAGGATATTGCAGTAGCCGTTTTATTGAGAGGAGCACACCCCACCCAGGAGCACTAGCCTAGGGAAAAGCAATTAACCAACCCTCTGGGATACTGCTTACCCTAACTTCTTGAATCCCACACAACCCACCCATTGGAATACTAATACAGAAGTGTAGCTCTGAGGTGGGAGGGAACATGCCCACCATGTTCTCTAAAGTTTGAATGGCACTTCCCCCTCACAGGAGATCCAGGGGTCCCATTATCCCAATTCTACCAAAAGCCCTATCAGAAATAGCCTTTTCAATGACTAAGACTGACAGCAGAAGGCAGGAGAAGGTGGATCCTGGCATGCCTTGGGCATATGCTGACCTATCCCTATGCCCTAGCTGGTAAAGAGAAGCCTGGCCCCTCCTGTGCACAGCCAAGCCCAGCAAATCCAGCCACAAACTGTGGATTGCTTGTAGCTTCCAACAGGTTGCTGAGGGCCAGATGTGGATATAATCTGACATTGACTTGCATAGAAAACCTCCCAAAAGGCTCAGAACAGGCACACTAAGTGGCCAGTTTCAGATAACTTCGGAGTAGGATCTAAGGAAAGATCCCAACAGATACTAAATTCTGCTGGAACAAATTCCTCTTTGGTCTTTTTCATTATTTTATTCTTCCTTTTTAAATTATTTTTTCTTTCTCTTTTTCCTCCCCCCTTTTATCTTTTATATTTATTCTTTCTTCCTTTTTTCTATCTTTTCATCTTTTTTCCTTTTCTTATATTTTTTGTTTTTCTAACCTTTTTTCTCTTCCTTCTTTCCTCTCATATTTCCCCCTTTTCTTCTCATGTTCTTGTTTTCTCTATTTTTTTCTTATGCTTTGCTCTTTTGTTATTATTAGTTTTTTTAAAGTCTTCTTTTGTTTTGTTTTGTTGGCACCTGTAAAACGGCTTATGTGATGTGGTTAGGATTGAGCCTCACAATCAGCCAGGTTGAGGGGAAATCCCACCCACGAATTAGCCAGCAACAACTAAGATCCTATTACAACAGGAGAGTCCACATAAACCCACACTAGGGACATTCCTAGAGCACTCAGCTCTGGAGATCAAGGAGATGGCACCACTAGGTCCCAAAGAACAAAAACTACATAAGCCATCCCGGTAGGACTGGGAGTCATAGCAGTTATATCTAATACATAGAAACAAACACAAAGAGACAGTTAAAATGGGGAAACAAAGAAACAATCCCCAAATAAAAGGAGGAACCTCCAGAAAAAGTGTTAAATGAAATGGAGACAAGCAATTCATAAGACACAAAGTACAAAGTAAAGAATATAAGGATGCTCAAAAAACTTAGTGAGAACATCAGCATGAAATAGGACATAAACCATGAGTAAGAACCAGTTGAAAATATAGAATACAACATCTGAAATGAAGAATACACTACAAGAAATTAAAAGACAGTTGAATGAGGCAGAGGATCAAATCAGTGATTTGAAAGATGAAATAGAAAAAACACCCAATCGGAGCAACAAAAAGGAAAAAGAAAAAGAACAAGGATAGTTCAAGGGAACTTTGGGGCAAAAAAATATGAAACATAATAATATCTAATAATACCCTGTAATTATAGAGGTACTAGAAGAAGAATTAAGTGAGTAAGGGATAGAAAAGCTATATGAAGAAATAATGACATAAAACAACCCTCACCTAGTGAAAAAAAAAAGTTACACGAGTTCAGGAAGCACAAACAGTCCCAATCAACATGAACCCAAAGAGATCTACTCCAAGACACATCATAAGTAAAATGGCAAACATTAAAAACAGAGAATCTTAAAAGCAGCAAGAGATATATAGTTACTTACAAGGGAGTTCCCATAAGTCTGTCAGTCGATTTCTTGACAGAAACACTTCAGGCAGAAAAGACTGGCATGAAGTATTCAAAGTAATGAAAAACAAGGCACCTGAAACCAAGATGATTATATCTAGCGAGGCTAACATTTAAAACTGAAGGCAAAACAAAGAGCTTCCCAGACAAAAATAGGCTAAAGGAGTTCATTACCATCAAACCAGAAACACAAGAAATGTTAAAAAGACTGTTTTAAGAAGAAAACAACAGAGAGAAACATAGGTATAAAGAATAAAATGGCAAAAATAAGTACCTATCAGTAATAACCTTAAATGTAAATGGATTAAATGTTCCAATCAAAGACATAGAGTGGCTGAATGGGAAAGAAAACACGACCAAATATATGCTGTCTATATAGAGACCAGCCTCTTGATGGACTTTAAGAGAGAGATCAACAGCAATCCAGTCAAGGTAGAGGATTTTAACAAACCACTGTCATCATTGGATAAATTTTCCAGATAAAAAAATCACCAAGGAAACAATGACCTAAAATGACAAACTAGATCAGATGGAGTTAATTAACTGATATTTATAGAACATTTCATCTGAAAACAGAATATACATTCTTCTCAAGTGCACATGAAACATTCTCAAAAGCAGACCACATGGTAGGACACAAAATAAGTCTTAAAAAATTCCAGAACACTGAAATATTAAGCACCTTCTCAGATCACAACTGCATGAAACTAGAAATCATCTATAATTTAAAAAACTCAAAGACACTCAAACACATAAAGGCTAAATAACATGTTACTAAACAATGAATAGTTACTAATGATATAAAGGAAAAAACAAAATATTACCTGGAAACAAATGAAAATGAACACACAACAACCCAAAATCTATGGGACACAGTGAAAGCAGTTCTGAAGGAGAAGTTTTTAGCATTTACAAGCCTACCTCCAGAAGCAAGAAAAAACTCAAGCAATCTAGCCCTATCCCTATGAGAACTACAAAAAAAAAAAAAAAAAAAAAAAAAGAAAAGCCTAGAGTAAGCAAAAGGAAGGAATAAAGATCAGAGCAGAAATAAATGATATAAGTCTAAAAAATACAAAAGGTACATGAAAGCAAGAGTTGGTTCTTTAAAAGATAAACAAGATCAATGAACCTCTAGCTACACTCATCAAGAAACAAAGAGAAAGGACCCAAATAAAATCAGAAATAAAAGAGAAGTAAAAACTGACATCAAAGAAATATAAAAGACTGTAGAAAATGCCATGTGAACAGCTATATGCCATCAAATTGGACAGCCTGAGAGAAATGGACAAATTCTTAAAAACATAACAATCTTCTAAAACTCAATAAGGAAGAATCAGAAAACCTGAACATACCAATAACAGCTAGTGAAGTTGAAGGATTAATAAAAAAAACTCCCAGCAAATAAAAATCCTGGACTGATGGCTTCACAGTAGAATTTACCAAACATTCAAAAAGGAACTAATACCCTTCCTCCTCAAACTATTCCAAAAAATTCATGAGTAGGAAAGACTTTCAAGCTTTCTTTTTATGAGGTCAAATTATTCTAATTCCAAAACCAGATAAAGACACAACAAAGAAGAAAAGTATAGGTCAATATCCCTGATGAACATAGATACTAAAATCCTCAACCAAGTATTAGAAAACCAGATCCAGCAATACATTAAGAAGATCATATACCATGATCAAGAGGGATTTATTCTGGGGATACAAAATTGGTACAAAATATGCAAATCAATAAATATGACACATCACAAACAAAATTAAAGATAAAAATCACATAATCATATCACAGATACAGAAAAAACATTCAACAAAATCCAACACCCAATTTATGATAAAAAAAAACCTCTCAACAAAGTGGGAATAGAGGGATCAAAGCTCAACATAATTAAGGCCATATATGAAAAACCTAAAGGCAACATCATAATAAATGGACAAAAACTAAAAGTGTTTGTCTTAAGATCAGGAATAAGAGAAGGATGTCTACTTTCACAGTGATCAGACAAGAAGAAATAAAAACCATCCAAATTGGAAAGGAGGAAGTAAAACTGTCATTATTCACAAATGACATGATAATGCACACAGAAAACCCTAAAGGCTCCACCACAAAACCATTAGGTCTAATAAATGAATTCAGCAAATTAGCAGGATACAAAAATCAGTATCTAGAAATTACAAAAATCAGTATCTAGAAATTAGTGGCTTTTTTACACACCAATAATGAATTCTCTGAAAGAGAAACTAAGAAAATGATCCCATTTACTATTGTGACAACAGCAACTAGAAATAAAGGTAACTGGGAACATACTTAACTAAGGAAATAAAAAACCTGTACTCAGAAAACTATAAGACATTAAAGAAAGAAACAGCAGAAGATACAGCAAGTGGAAGCATATAGTGTGTGCTGCTCATGGATGGGAAGAATTAATATCATTAAAATGTCCATATTTGCCAAAGTAATCTATAGATTCAATGCAACTCCTATTGAAATGCCAATAGCATATGTCACAGTTTTAAATAAATACTCCAAGAATTTATATGGAACCAAAAAGATCCCAAATAGCCTCGGCAATCTTGAGAAAGAAAGACAAAGTTGGTGAGATCAGAATATCAGATATCAAACTACACTACAAAGCCAATGTAATCAAAACAGCCTGGTACTGGCACAAGAACAGGAGAATAGATCAACAGAACAAAACAGAGAGCCCAGAAATCAACCCACACCTTTATGGTCAATTAATATTTGACAAAGGAGGCAAGAGCATACAATGGTGTAAAAACAGTGTCTTCAATAAATGGTATTGGGAAAATTGGCCAGGTACCTGGCAAAAAAATGCAACTAGACCACCAACTTACACCATACACAAGAATAAATTCAAATTTATAAAAGACTTAAATATAAGTTGCAAAACCATAAAAATACTAGAAGAAAAAACAGGCAGTACAATCTCTGACATCTGCTAGAGCATTATTTTTGCCAGTATGTCTCTGAGGGCAAGGGAAACAAGGGGAAAAAATAAATACATGAGACTATTTCAAGTTAAAAAGCTTATGTACAGCTAAAGAAACCATCAACAAAATGAAAAGGGAACCCACTGTAATGGGAAGACATATTCACCAATGATACATCTGGTAAGCGGTTAAAATCCCAAATATATAAAGAACTTATACACCTCAATACCAGAAGACAAACAATCCAATTAAAAAATGAACAAAGGACCCATCCAAACAGACCCTTCTCCAAAGAGAACATACAGATGGCCAATGGACATATAAAAAATGCTCAACGTCATTCATCATCAGAGAGATGCAAATCACAACTACAGTGAGGTATATCACCTCATACCTGCAGAATGGTTACTATCAATAAATCGAAAAACAACAAGTGCTGGCAAGTATGTGAAGAAAAGGGAATGCTAGTGCACTGCTGGTAGAAATGCAGACTGGGCAGACTCAACAAAAATTAAAAATGGAACTGCCTTTTGACCCAGCAATACCACTTCTGGAATATATCTTAAGAATCCTGGAACACCAATTCAGTAAAATATATACACCTCAATGTTCATAGCAGTATTATTTACAATAGCCAAGATCTGGAAATAGCCCAAGTGCCCATCAATAGATGAGTGGAGAAAAAAGATGTGGTACATTTCCACAATGCAATACTATGCAGCTGTATGAAAGAAGGAACTCTTACCCTTTGCAACAGCATGAATGGACCTGAAGATTATCATGATAAGCAAAATAAGCCACCCAGAGAAAGACAAATACTGTATGATCTCACTAATATATGGAATCTAATGAACTAAACAACAAAATAGAACCAGAGGCATAGATACATGGACTAGACTGACAAATGTTAGAGGGGAGCAGTGGGGAGGACTGGATAAAAGAAGGTGAAGGGATTAAAGAATATATATAAAACCCATGGATACAGACAGTAGTATGGTGAAGACCAGAAGGGGGCTGCTGCTGAATGGAGGTGGGCAAAGGGGGAAAAAAATGAGGGACACGTATGATAGTGTCAATAAAAGAAATTTCTTAAATAATAAAATAAACAGCATTTCAGATACTAGGATGAATAAAAATTAATATTATTTTAGTAGATCTGAAAATATATCAGATTTCATTTTGTTCGTTAATAATTTAAAATTCTTTACTTCATATTGACATTGTACACTTAATTTTCAGTCTTTCCTTGTATAATTAAACAATGTAAATATATAATGTCATTGCATTTCATGTAACTACTATTAAATTCATGTATGTAAATTTTAAAAAAATAGTGCCAAGCTTCAGACATTTTGGTGATCACCTTGATGTGCGCCTATGCCAGTGGCCACTTGTGCTAGGCTTATGGTCACTTAGTTGAAGCTCCTTTCCGAGCCAACCTTGGACATACCTTATGCCAGGCTTGTAGCTATCTGATGGCAGTTATAATGCAAGCTGAGACAGACTGTTGGTTGTATTGCACTTGGGGAGTCTTAACAAGTGGTATAGGACATGCCATGGACAGCCCCCAGTTGTTTGGATTTGGAGACTCTTGAGATATTTTAGGAATATCCACAGCATAAGCTAACACAGACCGCTTGTGTGGAACAGCTACTGGAAGTGGCTCAGGGTGTGTTGGTGTCTGAGGCAATCAACATGGCTGGAAAAACAGTGTTAGCCAGGTTAATGGAGAGCACAGATTTGGAGCCAACCTAAGCCTGCCAGATAGGTAGTGGGAGGGGTCAACAAAGTAACAAAAGTAGTGCCTACTAGCACTTTGGTCCCCAGATAGCATTGTTCTGACCTCTGCCCTTCCATCTCTCACCCCTAAGCTACTCTATTCGGTTCCTCTTTGCAAGTCCTTGCTGTTCCTGTTGCTGGTGCCTAGAGGGAGGGAATTCATGAGGGAATCAGCCCATAGGCCTCTCAAGAGGAATGCCTGGGACTCCAGGAGCCCTCTGCCTCACTCATACAATTCCCACAGGTTTTCACAGCCAGATATTATGGGCACTCCTGTCCAGGAAGCCCAATGTGGTGCTGGAACCCCTCATTCCTTAGGGGAGACCTCTATAGCTGAGATATCCCTTCTGATTCTTAATCACCCCACATGGGTGTGAAACCTGCACATTCTGCATCTCTACTCCTCCTATCACTCTTAACATGGCTGCTTTATCTTTTTAGTTATAATATCTATAAGTTCAGCTAGTCTTCAGATGGTTCTCAATGATGTGTGTTCTGTAACTTAGTTGTAATTTGATGTGGTCGTGGGAGGAGGTAAGCACAGCGTTTACCTACTCTACCATCTTGACAAGAAGTCCTGAGCCTCTTTTCCCTTAAAAAAGAAGGTCAGGGAAAAAATATGTAGTTTTCTAAATTATGCCTCTATTGGCCCTGGCCAGGTAGCTCAGTTGGTTAGAGCATCGTCCTGATATGCCAAGGTTGCAGGTTCGATCTGTGGTCAGGGCACACACTAGAAGCAAGCAATGAATGCATGAATAAGTGGAGTAAGATAGATGACGGTGTTTCTCTCTCTCTCTCTCTCTCTCTTTCTCTCTCTCTCTCTCTCTTTCTCTCTCTCTCTCTCTCTTAAAATCAATGAAAAAATAAGCCTCTATTAAAAGCTACTTTAGGGTTACTTACTTTCGAAAGGGCTTTGGTGTCCCATGTTCAGGTATCCTAAAACAATAAAAAATAACATAAAAACAAAATGTAATAAAAAAATTTTTGCTAAAGATACTCAAAACTGGGTTAAATGAGTGGCTGATAAATAATTCTACTGGATATTGTAAGATTAATATCAAACTAAAAAACATTTAGTACCCACCTAATATGTACTACCAACCTAGGTTCTAGTTCCTTCCCAAAAAATCACATGTAGTAAACTCTGCAAACTATAGGGATACTATACAATCAAAAAACTTTAAGCAATGTCCTAAACTTACACCTAAATGATCACTGAATTACCTTTCTATTTCCCATTCCTCCTCTTGCACCTGATCCAATGGAGGAAGCAGAAAATCAAAGATGATATTAGAAGTACGAGGTGTGCCATCCAAGGAATCTCCAGATACTGGTGTTTCTCCAACTTGCTTTGATCCTGCAAAGACAAATGTCACACATTCAATTCATGTTAACATTTAATATTAAGATGATTACAAAAAAAGGTTAGTCCCAAAGACTTCAACCAAATCCATAGTCACATTCATATTTAAACAATTGTGGGTTGGCTAGAACCAAAATTCAAGTCTATAAAATTTTAAAATACACTAAAAATAAACAGGAAAATCAATTTTAATAGCCTTTAAAAGTCAACACAGGACATAGCAACAACTCAGGAGAGAAAACAACATTCTCTTACCATATCTTTCTCTATCCCCAATCTTTTTCATTCAAATTTTAGATAGTATGGTGATCTAATAACAAATAGTAACTTATATTTCTTTTTCCTAATTTATTATCTTTAGGTAATACCTATTTCTTCCTCCTCTGAAGATATTGCTCATTTATGCTTCCTACTTTCACTTTCCCCGTGTTTATCCCCAACGTTTAATATTTATTTATTTTTTTTATTTTTTAAATATATTTTATTGATTATGCTATTACAGTTGTCCCATTTCCCCCTTCACTCCCCTCCACCCTGTGCCCCCTCTCCCACCCACCTTCCCCCCCTTTAGTCCATGTCCATATGTCATACTTATGAGTTCTTTAGCTTCTACATTTCCCGTACTATTCTTGCCCTCCCCCTATCTATTTTCAACCTACATTCTATGCTACTTATTCTCTATACATTTTCCCCCTCTCTCTTCCTCCCACCCCTACTGCTAGCCCCCCCTTGTGCCCTCTATTTCTGTGGTTCTGTTCCTATTCTAGTTGTTTACTTAGTTTCTTTTGGTTTTGCTTTAGGTGTGGTTGTTAATAATTGTGAGTTTGCTGTCCTTTTACTATACATGTCTTTTCTTTATCTTCTTTTCTTAGATAAGTCCCTTTAGCATTTCATAAAGTAAGGGCTTGGTGATGATGAACTTCAATTTGACCTTATCTGAAAAGCACTTTATCTTCTCTTCCATTCTAAATGAGAGCTTTGCTGGATAGAGCAATCTGGGATGTAGGTCCTTGTCTTTCATGACTTGGAATATTTCTTTCCAGCCCCTTCTTGCCTGTAAGGTCTCTTTTGAGAAATCATCTGACAGTCTGATGGGAACTCCTTTGTAGGTGACTGTCCCCTTATCTCTTGCTGCTTCTAGGATTCTCTCCTTCGTTTTTACCTTGGCTAATGTAATTATGATGTGCCTTGGTGTGTTTCTTCTTGGGTGCAACTTCTTTGGGGCTCTCTGCGCTCCTTGGATTTCTTGGAAGACTGTTCCCTTTGCCAGTTTGGGGAAGTTCTCCTTTATTATTTGTTCAAATAACTTTTCCACTTGTTGGTCTTCCCCTTCTGGTACCCCTATAATTCGGATGTTGGAACGTTAAAAGGTGTCCTCGATGGTCTTAAGCTTTTCTTCGATTTTTTGAATTCTTATTTCATCATGCTCTCCTGCTTGGTTGATTCTATCTTCCTTCCGGTCCACTGTGTTGTTTTGAGACTCAGATTCCTTCCTTTCACAATTGGCTCTTCTCCGTGTGTCTTCCTGCATCCCTTTTATGGTAATCTGCATTTTTTCATGTAATTTGGATCCAAAATCCACCAGTTCCGTGAGCTTCCTGATCACCAGTGTTTTGAACTGTGCATCTGATAGATTGGCTATTTCTTGGTCACTCAAAAGGATGAGTCCTGGGGGTCTGATCTGTTCTGCTGGAAACATGTCTTACGTCTTTCCCTGTCTCTCTTATTATTTTACTTATTTATTTATTTTTTCTCCGGTCTGGTTGCTCTTGTTACAGTGGGGGGCGGAGCCTTAGGTGTTCACCGGGGCTGGGCGCCCCAGTCGCTAGCTTGTGACGTTATATGTGGGGGCAGGGGCGGGAGTGGGGACAGGAGGGATCAATGGCCACAGTTTCGTTCTCCTGGAGTCAGACACTTCCCTGGGCTTCTGGGCCGTGAGCTCTGCCCTGGTCCCCAGTCGCTGCCCCACTGATTCCCCCAGCCGCTGCTTGCGTACTCAGGGATCACCGCTGCACCGCTGCGCTCCCGCACCCCGGATTGCTGTCGCGCCGATTTTGCACCAAATTTCCCGCGACCTACGCTCGCCTGTGACCCGCGCCAGCCCCGCACCCGCTCGCTCAGCTCGTCCCCTACCAGTCTGGATGTACGGGTCTACTTCAACTTCTAGGCTGTCCGACTTCCATTTAGATAAATCCTCTGACAGTTCTGATATTATGACTGCAAATCATTGTTGTAAATTATTGTGGTTCTGTTCCTGGTTGTGCGAGGAGGTACGGTGCGCCCACCTATTCCTCCATCTTGCCGGACGTTTAATATTTATTAGTAGTTGGATTATTGGTTTTAATTAAGTTTGAACAATATAATCATATCTATTTTTTTTACATCAAGAAGTTAATATCAGATTACTCTTCTACATCAGATTAGGTATTTGGTGTACATACCCTTCCTTCTAATTATATTTTTTTCCTCTACCTTCATTTCTTTCAACTACTATTTTACTTGTTTTAACATTTCTATTCTGATCTGCGGCCACAACTAAATATTCTATGCTTTGTGTAAGAAATTGATTCTCAAAGTCTAAAAACGAGTAAAGTGCTTACATTATTAGGTCATTATATACATATTGTCATATACAATATACAACATACATGTAACTATTATTCCTGTCAGGTTAATAGGTATACTAGTTAAGATTATATTTTCTTTTCAATTGGCCCAATAATGCAAAATTCCTGGGCCACTTGAAATTAAAGTTTTATTCTATTAAAGTCTTATACCCCATCAATTACTTTAAAATTATGCCACTTTTTATTTTGCTTCTTGTTTAAAATCATGACTTAACTTTCTGAACTGTTTTTCGCAATGCTTTTCTATTATTACTGTCAAAGTAATATAGTTTTATCAAGTCTCAATTTTTCTTCATCTGGTACATCATACAACAGTATGCTTAAAATCCTTCTCTTGCTTATTATCCTTTATGTTCTTGCATTCCTTGGCCTGTGACACAATTACCATGCTGGAACTCCTCTTCATCACTTTCCTAAGTTGTTTCCACTTTTCCCTGATCTCATGACATTTTCTTTCCTAATGCTTTTCTCATTTTGCTGAAGTGGTACCTTCAAATAATTTTCAAGAAAAAGCTACATTTAAGTTAGACTTTTAATCCTGGCATATCTGAAAATCTCTTTATATCTTTCTTCATATTTTATGGATAGTTTGAATGAATATAGAATTCTAAGTTCAATATCATTTTCTTTCAGCGAGCTGAAGGCATTGTTCTTTGTAGTCAAACACCTAGTGTTATAATGAGAAATGTGATGTAGCATAACCCCTATTTTCTCTTGAAAGATTTTTCTTTTTTT
Organism: Phyllostomus discolor; assembly: GCF_004126475.2. Classification (NCBI taxonomy): domain Eukaryota; kingdom Metazoa; phylum Chordata; class Mammalia; order Chiroptera; family Phyllostomidae; genus Phyllostomus; species Phyllostomus discolor. Next base: position 76,635,004 of record NC_040908.2, read on the forward strand.
ATCTTTGGTATAGTGAAATTTCCAAAGTCATTTTAGGTATGGATCTCTCATTTTTATTATTATTCACTGTAGCTGGTTCCAAGTGAGCTCTTTCTACCTGAAAATGTGTATTCTCTTTCAATTCTGGAAAGATTTTTTCTGTCATTTCTCTAACTGCCTCTTCTCATTTTCCTCTACTGATGTTTTGTGGAGATGACCTCTGTAGTGATTCTCTATATAATTCTTGTCTCTTGAATTTCTATCTCTTGATATTTATAATACACATTCTGAAATATTTCCTTGACTATATTTCTAGGGACTATTTGTTTCTTTAAATACTAGCAGTTAAAGCAGTTTAAAAATACGTACACAAATTCTTTTACACTTATCTCTTCAGGGGTATAGCCTAATTCTTCTGACCTTGAGTGCGGACTACATTTAATGACTTGCTTTTAACTTGCTGAAGTGACAGTATGCACCTACAGAAACTGAAGTTATAAAAGACATTGGGGCTTCTTTCTGGCTCTGTCTTTGGATCCCCAGGGTGATCCTGGGGAAAGTCAGCTACCGTGTCATAGAACACTGAAGCAGCTCTATAGAGAAGCCCATGTGGTAAGGAACTGAGGCTTCCAGCAAGGAACTAAGATCTTTCTGCCACCAGCCACCTGTATGAGCATGGAAGCCAGTCTCCTGACCTCAGCTAAGCTTTCAAATGACATCTTACCTGTAACCTTATGAGAGACCCGAAGCCAGAACCACCCAGCTAAGCTACTCTTGAGTTCCTTGTCCTCCAAAAAAATGTGAGATAATGCTTTCTGTGTTAAACCCTTAAGTGTTGGTATAATTTATCACACAACAATTGATAAATAATATAATAATTACTATACTATATGCAGTAGTTATACTGAAACTATTTCTGGTCTTTGAATGCTTTTTTATAGCATCTTATTCTTGTTTTACAGATACAATGATTTATTCTTCCCAAGTATACTGTCTAATGTAAGAGGTATTTTTTCAAGTGCTTGTCTATTACCAAAATTATTGTTTTCTGCTACTTTTTCTGTTCTTTTAATATTCTCTTTTTTATACCACTAATATGCTTGGCATTATATATTATCTTAGATCTTGACTCAAACAAGCACATTTTCCAAGAGTGAGTAATGCTGCTCATACTTAAAAATATAAGACCTGGCAGATGATTTGGCTTTCTTTTGCTACTACTTGTAAGTAGATCCATTTCAGTTGGAGTTTTCTGAGCAGGATGAAGTCCTAGCTTGCCTACTGTCAGGCTTTAGGCCCGCAAATGTTAGAACTCCAGGACAATCATATCATGGAGAACTTAATTTTCTCTTTACAATTCATTCAACTTCCCTAAAACAGAGCACATTCTTCTTCTGGTACATAAATGAGAAACTACTTACATTTTATAATGCAAGGATCAGAAGCTGCTGACATAATTGTTTTGATTACAGACTTTCAATTTACTCATTATTTTCAACTTTCCTTCTCATTTATGTACTCTATAACACATGCATGTTCTGAGACTGAAGTCTCAACAGGCTTCTAATGGGCAGACTGGCTCCCACCTTGAATTTCTCAAACAAATTTTGGGCTCCAGTTTCCTTTATGGTGCTTTGTCCATCAAACCACTATTGTCCTCTTTCAATCTCCCAAAAATGTGTTGAAATCTCTTATTTGTTGATAACATCTTATCTTCCTCTACATACTTTCTCTTTACAGTTTTCATTTGTTACCTATCATGTTTGTATTTCCAAAAGATACAGGACACATGAATTAATGTATGTACATAATCCAACATCTTCAGAATTCTCTATCAGACAAAATCTCCAGATTTTTCTCCGTCACCCATACTTCTTTGTCTTAACTAAAAACATGCCTATCCCATGACAATGCTACTTCTTCTGTGACAGCCCTCTCAAATAGAGACTTATGTTTCTTTCATGCACTACGTACTTTAGGGTAGACATGGGATGGACAGCCTACTTCTTCCTCAATACTATTTTTAGACCGTTACCTAGCTGTCTTATAAAAATCCCCTTGTTCCACTAAGGCCTTCATTGTCTAGCTATGATTACATGTTCTCCTTCCTTACAACAATCATCTAGTAACACTGAACCTTTGGTAGCTGGCTCAAAGTTTTCTTCTTAATGCTCATACCCCATGAGGTGACCTCAAAACCTATATACACATTAAGCTATTCAAACTCCTGTCTCCTTGGTTCCTCACCTTCTTCATCTCTGACAACTTCTTCAATGCCACCTCTCTGGACACTCCCACGGCTTTATCACTTTATCATTTATCTTGACATCACCAGAACTGGAACTGCCTCCCAAATCACTAATAAAGATAGACATTCTCTTTTCCAAATAAAACCACCTATTCTCCCAGCTCACTTGCTTATAATGGATTAGGAAACCCATTATAACAAGTATAAAGAAATATGCTAATAAGCTCTTTTCCCAATTATCTGCAATTACTTCACATCTTTCTTTAAATCCCCTTGTTCTTTTCATCAAAGCCTCACTCTTAGGTAATAACCTTATCTTTCACATATACTCTGCATCTCATCTCTTTCTTTTTCAAAACTTTGTTCTATTGGTTATGTAGTTTATTTCTTGCATCTTCAACTTCATTCTTACAACTGGTTTCCCCTTAGCATTTAAAACACATTTCTGGTATCTCTCATTTTTAAAGTCTTCTTCAGATCCCTCACATCTGGCCCTAATCACTGACCAGTCCCCTCAACACTCACTTTACCTTTCCTCTATTGTATTTAGCACAATTTGAATTTGTGTGTGTTTGTGTGTGTATGACTATTTCCCCATGAGACTAAGCTGAGACTTCTTGTGGGGCAAGAATCTATGTATAATTATTGTATGCTAACATCAGTTATGAAGCTTAATACATACTTCTTGAATGGATGAGAACTTAAAAATTATCATTCACGTAGGTTTTTCACTTGTTGTAAAATATTAAAATTTAAAACTAAATTGAACTGGGATTCAGTCTTGATTAAAATAATCTGCCACTCTATTTCTTAGTAGTTTTATTGTTTTAAAATCTCAATACTTAGTTAATTTGAACTACAGCTCACCCGTATCATTCTCTTTCCCTCCTTCCTGGAAAAGAGTGGCCACTGAAGCCATAGAAGACATGGAATTGGCTGGTAGGTATCCAATGTCTGATCCTTCACTTGCTAACCCACTCTGGCGCAACTTAGCAATGTCCTGAGGCTCAGGACTCACAGATAAGGGTACAGATAAATGCTTAGGGTGGCGCTGCTTCTGTAGTTCCATGGCTCTGCCAACTGAACAGAAAGAAAAGGTAAAAAATTAGTGTTTCAAAACAACTAAAAAAACATGATCTAAAAGATCTGGAAAAATGTCTAAAACCAGGTAGGCCCTAGAAAAATATAAGGTTAGTTATTATACATAGTGAGAAAGAAAGGAAAGAAAGAAAGAAAAATGAGAGGAAAAGACAAAGAAAGGTAGAAGAGGGAAGGAAATAGAAGATGGATAAAAAGAAAAAGGAGAGAGATGGTGGAAGATGAGGAGGAGAAATAGGAGGTAAAAAAGATGAGTGATGAGAAAGGGAGATGAGGGGAGCAGTTGTAGGAGGGGGAAAAGGGAATGCTGATAGACAAAGATAGATACATATGGAACTGTACTCATTTGTAAGTGTGATGAAGCCTTTTGACTCTGTGAGCTCTTAGAAGCTCCCCATTTGTCCCTAACACTCCCAACTTCATCAGCGAAACATGCCTCAGAGACCATTCAGACTAATCCTTATCCTGCTCATTACTCCTCTGCACATCTATCACAAGAAGCTAAAACCTTTCAGGTCATCCATCCTCCACAGAACTTACATCATTAATTAATCATTAACTTATATATCATTAATCATAAAATTCTTCCTCCCTTAATTCCAAAAATTATTTTCTTCTGTATTCCTTGGAACTCTTGGTCAGCATATGTGAAATGCTCCATCTTCTCAGTGTTTCTCAACAAAGGTACTAAAGGCATTTGAGTGAGAATTCCTCATTGTGAAGGATGTTTAGTATCACTATATCGCAATACCATCTCCACTCCAACCATGCCAACATATTCAAACATGGCACTGCCTAAGTTATGGACCACTACATGAACTAGTTTCCTCCCCATAGTACTCCTATACCTATTTCTCCTATAGCCTTCTCTAGTGGGCTGATTTTTCTCCATTAAGCCAGAGGGTAGAGGGAGATGAGAAAACAAAGCACAATTGAGAGATGAAAAATTATGGAATTAAGGAAAGAATAATATATGTATAAAGAAATTAAACAAAGTATGGTGGAGAGATCCAGGCACATATATATTTTTAAAAATTTAACAATCAGAACTTGAATACAAACAAAATTAGAACAGGGAAATAAGTTGTATCATGGATAACTGATGGAATGCTCTACTGCCATTAAAGAAGATGTTTATAACAATTATATAGCCACATGCAGAAATTTAGTTCAGTTATAACATTGAATGGAAGCAAGGCACATTGGAAGTTCAGTGGAATCATGACAAGAATATCTATTTCCAACAACTCATTCTGGCTAAATGAACCTCTGATAAAAGGAGGCATGGAATGGTAGGAATGCAGCATTTCAAACTTCAACATACTTGCACTATTGTCATGACGGCTTGGCCTCCTTGGGGGTCCCAGGATGCTGGAGAATCCTCTGCGCTTCCCTTTCTCTTCACCTTCCCTATCTTTCTTCATAGTGTGCTAGAGTCAAGGTACAATAAAAGAGATAAGAGATACATAACAGAGTAGATTTATTTTGTTGCTCTCAAGTACAGAAATGCAATTCCAATGATCATTTATAAGAAATTAGTTAAATGTAAATGAAAGACACACACACACACAATTCTCCTTAGAAACTAGTACACACTACTGTATACACATCAAACTTAGATATCGGGGGGAGGTAGAAGAGGGTTTAGTGAGGCTACATGGAGATCAAAGGAGACAACTTGGAGTGGTGCACAAACAATACAATATATAGATAATATTTTATAGAACTATATACCTAAAACCTGTGTGATTTTATTAACCAATGTCACCTCAATAAATTCAATTAAAAAAAACTTAAGATATTTTTAAAATTCTGTAGACCTGATAATTCTGGAAAATAAAAAGGTAGTTACATAACACATTTGCTGGGAATTTGTTCTAAATGATTCATTTACTCATTGGACAAATATTTACTAAGCTCATAAAATGTGAAGGCACAATGTTAAACACTGGGGATACAATGATGAAGGCATTGTCTGCCCTCACAGAGCTCTACAATCCAACAACAATTAAATGGAAACACAGATAATTACAAACTGGACAGGTACCACAAAAGAAAAGGATAACAGAGTTAGGGATAGCGCTCTGTGTAAATTGCTATTTTCACTTTCCATATTGTCTATAATTAGTTCATATGTCTGTTTTTCTCACTAGATTTTGAGTTCCTTGGCAACAGGGGCCATATCTCATACCTATCAGCATGCTTACCACTAATTTGCTGAGACAGTAAATACCAAGTAGAGGGAAAGCACCGAACCAAATGCAAAAAAGCACAGAAAACTAAACACACTGTTATTCTTCTAGTCTTACTTTGATTTTTGGAAGGAATCCAATCCGACCCCGTTTATGCTCCAAATTTCGAGGTTCTTTCACTTTTACTCCCAAATGCTTCATGTACATGAAAATAACATACTGCATTGTTGAACTAGAGGAGAATGGGTTAGGTATAATAAGACTTCTGAGAAAGGAAGGAGGATAAAATAAAGATTGCAAATGACTTCAAAACCTCAATGATGGAATTCTTAGAATTTATTCAAGACACTAAAATATTAGTCAAATAAAATATAGGCCACCAGACAGAGACAGTTCATACTTTTTAAGTTAAAAGAAAAAATATATAATTTAGGACTGACAAAAGATAGTTTTTTTCTTCTTCTTAGAATTCTAGGAAAAAAGTTATATTACCTCTTATCTTCTTCTATAGCCTGAGCAGTCATCCTAAAAATAAAAATATTTAAAAACAAAATATTAAAATTTAATAAGAGTTGTATTAAACCCAGATACCTGAAAGAACAGAACATAGCTGAATGTTTTGGGAGCCACACTAAATCTGTGTTACATGGAATATAACTGGAAAACAACAAGGAAGTACATGTTTTTCACTCTCATATTATCAACTGTAAATGTTTTATAGCAAGAACTATTTCTAAACCTTATAAATTGAAATTAATGAAAGTATTCCATTTATGGTCAATTAGAAATTTTGTAGTTATTCACTTTGTTAATATCTAGAAAAAGAAACTCAAGACCTTTATTTAAAGTAAAATATCAGCAATAATAAAAAACTACAGTTTCTCAAATATCATGACAAAATAAATAGCTCCACATACCTAATCTGACACTACCTCTAAATTTGTTTAGAGTAAACTTTCAGCATAATAAGCATCTCAGAAAAGAGGGCATTTCTACATATACTTGTATTACTTACAACACTTCTTCAATTTTGGCAACAATTTGTTCTGCACATGCCCGTTCCTTCTCCAAAGTTACCCGGTCTTTGTCTCGCTCTACATCAAGTTTAGTCAATTCGCTTTCAGCCAAGGTCAGCCCCATGCTCCGTTTCTGCCTAAAAAGAATAGGAGGAATTTCCTGAGGAAGCCTAAAGAAAAACTATCTCCCTCAGAAAAGTTTCCACAGCAATGGCTTTCTAGTAACTGGAAAATGTCACATTTTTTAAAATTTCAGAACACCATGTCACCTAGGACCCTGGAAGAAAAAAATTCTAGAGGCAATCTATATCCTGAAAAATATATCCTGAAGGAACACACTTAATACTGAACTCAAATGCTGAAATCATATGGAATGGGAACTAGGAACTCTCTACCACTCCAACACTTTGACTCCAGATGTTCATTATGTTTTAATAACAGTGATAAAGACCGTATGTTCAACCAAGGATTTAAGCATAACCTTTCCTACCTAAAAAAATCAGAATAATCATATCAGCTTATATCTATCACCAAGCTTACCGAAAATCTTCTAAGTGCCTCTGAATTTCTGGGTGGACTCTTTCTTGCATAGTTTGAATATAGTAGCGATGCAGATCCTCAGGAATAAGCTCAGGTCGTCTTTTCTCTGCAAAAGAAAAGGGAAAGAATGACTTGATTTAAAGGTATAGTCTGTGCATTGTAACTGGCAACGTATCAATGCTATCTGATGTAAACTTATCTTGGAGTAACATAACAAGAAATTCTTCAATTCGATTCATGTATTTCATCTCAGAATTCAGATTTCATTTACCCTTAAATGCAGGTGACCTACTAGTCACCACATGACACATAAAACCTTTACAGATGAGTTGAGGTAGGTAACTATAAAGATATAATTCTCCAGGATATTGGTACTGTGAACTTACCTAGATCTACCGATATTTCATCAGGAACAGAAACTTTCAGGTGCTAAAACAAAAATGCAAACAAAAAGTGAGACAGCACTAATGGCTTTTCAAGATGTATATAAGTACCTGTATAAAATAAAGAACTAGAACTTGTAGATCTATTTTTACAAGCATACTAATGTGTAACTCATTTACTAGGTGCCACCTACCCAAATTTCACAGCTTTGGTATGCTCTATTGTTTAAACTTGAAAATAAGCCCTTTCCTAAGGTTCATGCTATAAAAAAATATCTACAGTATTTACTAGATGACTAAATGCTTCTGTGCCTAACTTATTCCTATTGGCTTTAGCTTTCTAGAATGAATATTCCTATTGGCTTTGGCTTTCTAGGATCACTGGTTAATATAATTAGTCACATATCATTTGAATTAATAGAGGTAAAACCTAAATGATGTGTATATATTATGAAAAGTTTACTCACATATAACCATAAATTTTATTTGCTCTATATGAGATAGTCCCACTACAGACCACGATATTCCCAGTCACTTTCCTATGTAAATTTAAAGAACCCTCACAATAGTCACATTCCCAATAAAAAGGTATTGGATGTCAATGTTGAGGGTTCGGTGTCTTCAATCTCCAGTAACCACCTATAGTATTTATACTATTGAACTAATTAAAGTTACTGTGTCATAATGTAGTTCACAGCTAGGATTTTCCCCATAACAACTGCAGTTTCTTATCTCAGTACCAGGTAGCTTCATTTTTCTTTCCATCAATTTGGAAAATGTCTTGAAAAATAATTATTTTTTGCATTTACAGGAAACACCTTAACATCTGCATACTTACTTTGTATTATTGTCTAACTACTTTAGTCATATACTTCTACAATTTAAACAATTCCTATAAAATCTGAACTTTTATATTTGAAAGTAAGTCACTATGAAAAACAGGGAAACAGATTTCAAAGTTTTCTCTTTAACTAAATTTGCCATGCCATAGTCAAATCAACTTTCCTAACACTATTTCTAGCACAAGCACAAAAATTATATAAATGTTCATTTCTTTATGAGGGTACTTATGTGAAATAAATGTCACCTGTGGCTTAAAAATAATTAGCAAATTCATCAAGGTTCTTACACTTTAATGTTAATAAACTTATAGATCTGTAGCAAAATATTAAGTTTTAACTTAACATGGAGCTCCTTAAGAAATGTGAAACTCAAATACAGTTCAATATACTATCATTTCTTCATGGAAGCAAATTATCTTAATAAATAAAATATGTAATATTTTAAACAACAGCAGTAAAATCAAAATCCTAATTAGTTCATTTAAAAAAATCTAATCCTGGAGGTGATGGAAGTGGGTATAAGATAAACAGCTATAAAGGCTGTAAGGAAGTAAATTTTGTAGGACAGTATAAGTCAAATTAAGGTGTTTAGACTTTTAAAATAAGAGAAAGTACTGCAAAAAAAAAAAAAAAAAAGAATAACATCAAAATCTGTGCAAACCAAATCAATCAGCACTGTTCACACACTGACACTAATAGAAATGTAAAGTTAACATGCATTTTGTAATTATGCTATAATTACATAATTTAAGTTTCTTTTTTATGAAAAAATAGATTATAAATGTACAGAATATTGTTTAAAATTTTTCAAAAACAATCAGTATTTCTACCAATCTAGTGAAATGAAGTTTTAAGGAATTCTGTAAAAGAAATCTGTAATCTTTAGCCAATACTACATGTTGCTAAAGATACTGACAAAACTATTTGTATGTATTTTAGGTGAATTTTGATAATTCCTTTTTTTAAAAGGTGTTATTTACTTATTTTTAGAGAGAGGGAAAGAGGGAGAAACAGAGGTACAGAAACATCAATGTGTAGTTGCCTCTAGCACGCCCCCTACCAGGGACCTGGCCTGCAACCCAGGCATGTGCCCTGACTGGGAATCAAACTGGTGACCCTTTGGTTCAGAGGCTGCCACTCAATCCACTGAGCCACACCAGCCAGGGCAACTTTTGATAATTTCTATATATGTAAAATACAACTGAAACCTTGGGCAATTAAGTGTTGTTCTGCTTAATCTGACTATATTTTTTCTGTACTTTTTTGATACTTGTGCCAACTGCTCCCTGCTTACAAAGTAAATTACCTAGACAGAAAAAAATATTGTTTCTGACAAATCTGTTCACTGTCACTTAACATTTGGTACGTCAGGTGCATCCAAATTGATTTTTTATTGAAATGAATTTTTCCAGAAGCATGAAAATTGACCAACTGGTTTCTAATTCTCAAGTACTATTTCATTTATTATTTAAGAACAGTGATTATGCCAGATTTTCTTCTTTTTACATCAAAATACCATTCACTGATATACCATTAGTGTGCAAAAATTGTAGGCATCTTTGATATTTCATCATTTAGTATCCTAAATAGTCCGGGAAGTTTCAGGCTAGAAACTTTTTAAGAAAAATATGCTGTACTAAGATATTTTTTTAAGTATATTTTATTGAGCATGCTATTACAGTTGTCCCAATTTGTTTCTCCCCTTTATCCTCCACCTTCCTATACCCTTGCACCTTCCAGCATTCCCCCCACCCCATCCTTAGTTCATATCCATGGGCTGTACATGTAGGTTCTTTGGATTCTCCATTTCCCATACTACTCTTAACCTCCCCCTATCTATTTTGTGCCTACCTATTATGCTTCTTATTCCCTGTACCTTTCCCCGCTGTTGTCTCTCTCCCCCTCCCCACTGATAATCCTCCATGTGATCTCCATTTATGTGATTCTGTTCCTGTTCTAGTTGTTTGCTTAGTTCCTTTTGGTTTTGATTTTTTAGGTTCAGTTGTTGATAGTCATGCATTTGTAGTCATTTTACTGTTCTTATTTTTTATCTTCTTTTTCTTAGGTAAGTCCCTTTAACATTTCATATAATAAGGGCTTGGTGATGATGAACTCCTTTAACTTGACCTTATCTGGGAAGCACTTTACCTGCTCTTCCATTCTAAAGGATAACTTTGCTGGATAGAGTAATCTTGGATATAGGTCCTTGCTTTACTACTTCAAATACTTTCCAGCTCCTTCTTGCCTGCAAGAGTTCTTTTGAGAAATTAGCTAATAGCCTTATGGGAACCCCTTTGTTAAATAACTGTCTCTTTTCCTCTTGCTGCTTTTAGGATTCTCTCCTTATCTTTAATCTTCAGTAAGTGTAATTATGATGTGTCTTGGTGAACTTGGGTCTAACTTCTTTGGGACTCTCTGATCTTCCTGGACTTCCTGGAAGTCTATTTTCTTCACCAGATTGGGTAAGTTTCCCTTCATTATGCTTTCAAATAACTTTCTAATTTCTTGCTCTCCCTCTTCTCCACCTGGCACCCCTATGATTCGGATGCTAGAACGTTTAAAGTTGTCCCGGAAGTCCTTAAGCCTCTCTTCATTTCTTTGAATTCTTGTTTCTTCATTCTGTTACAGTTGGACCTTTACTTCTTCCTTTTGTTCCAAATTGTTGATTTCAGCCCGTTTCCTTCCTTTTACTGTTGTTTCCCTGTATATTTTCCTATATTTCACTTTTCATACTCTTCATTTCTTTCCTCATTTTACAATCCAGCTCAATACTTTCTGTGAGGATCCTAATTACCAGTGTTCTGAACACTACACATCAGATAGATTGTCTGTCTTCTTGTCACTTAGTTCTTTTTCTGGACTTTTGATTTGTTCTTTCATTTGGGCCATATTTCTTTGTCTCGTTGTACTTGTTATGTGGTAAGGGGTGGAGCCTTAGGTATTCGCCAGGACGGGGCAACCTTCTTTGCTATGCTGTGGCACTTTCTGTATGGGAGGGTTCAGAGAAGCAGCAATGCCGCTTGCTTGGCTCTTGTCCCATTTTCTGTTACTTCCCACAAGTGGTGCCCTTTCATGTGATGATTTGCAGGTGCGTGGGTCTGTGTACATTTCAGGACTCTGTGGGCATCTCCAACAGACTCTTGTGTGAGACTGGGTGTTACCCCATGGATTTTTATAGCCCAGGGTTTTGAGTCTTTAGTTCCCCCCACGCTGAACCCCAGAGGTTCACAGTCTCTCACTCCCCAGTTGTTCCTCCTGGCTTATCCACACTCGAATGTGGGATCGCTCACATAGTCCATCACCTTGACTTGTCATGCATCTTCTCTGCCCCCATCTCTGCCCCTCTTACCAGTCTGGATGAATGTTTAACTCCTTGGTTGTTGGACTTTCAACAGTTGTTGAAACTGTTGCAGTTTCAAACTGCATGAAAATCAAATCATGCAGTTTGATTTTCTGGCAGTTCTGGTTGTTCTTTGTTTTTAAATTGGTTGTTATCCTTCTCTTGGTTGTGCAAGGATGTTGGGGACCACTCTGTGTGGTTTCAGAGATTGCAGCTCTGCAAAGGCAAGCTCTGAAAGGGGCTGGTAAGTCTCCGTGGAAAACCAGGTCATAATGCAGGTGGCAGGCATGACTCGATTCTAACACCAATGGTCCCATGAAAATCAGGCCTAAAATGTACATTTTTGTCCTTTGAAGCCGGCTCTGCTCAGCAATAAGCCCTGTCAGTATAACCCAGATGTCTGAGTTCAAGGCATACGGAGTAAAACTCCCTACTTCATGATATATGCCTTTACAGCCATCTGGCACCTGCATGTCTCACAGACCCCAACCTGAAAAGATTTCTGTGTTTCTTTAATTGTTATCTATAGATACTGTTAGTTTTTTTATGACTATAGCCTCTTGGACATTGACTGACAAGCTATCCATGTGTGCTGTATCCCCCTGCATTTCCCAATCCTAATAAAAGCTGTGTAAGAGAAGGGTTCAGGGCATTCTCCACTAGAGGGAACTGCCAACCCTTTTCCTGCCAGAGCAACAAGACTGTGTCCAGGACAACTTTTTTTTTTTTAAGATTTTATTTATTTTTAGAGAAGGGACAGGAAGGAGAAAGAAGGAGAAAAACATCAATGTGTGGTTGCCTCTTGCACACCCCCTACTGGGGACCTGGCCTGCAATCCAGGCATGTGCCCTGACTCTCTCTGACTGGGAATTAAACCAGCGACCCTTTGGTTCGCAGCCCATGCTCAATCCACTGAGCTATGCCAGCCAGGCTTTTTTTTTTTTTTTTTAAGATTTTATTAATTCCTCGCCCAGGACAACTCTTTATGCTCATCTACAGGAGCCCGGGGAATCTCACTGGCCAAAGTTCTCCACATGAGGAAGAGAAGTGTTTCTGTCTACATCTCTCCCTTGGCTGGAACTCCTCTAAGATATTTTCATTGTAGTTGAAATTTGCTGTACCTATGAATCCAGTCCATCATATTTTACTCCTAAGATTTTTAAAATGAACATTTATATTATGCATGGTGAACAAAAGGCAAAGTTCAACGATCCAGGGAAAACTTTTGTCAAGTGGTCCAAATATCAATTTATGGATCAATTCTGTCCACAATAAAATACCCATTCCATAATTTTATTATTATTATACATAACTTTTTGTTTGTTTTAGTGCATTTACGTGGAAAAATAAAATGTAAGTATGCACCTATGTCATTACCATCCAGTTAAAAAAAAAAGGAAAAATAAAAAAATCTAAGTGACTACTCTATACCAGGACTTTTCCCCCTAAATCCTTACCTGATGAAAAGGGACACAGAGAGAGAGAGAGAGAAACATGATGTGAGAGAGAAACATCAATTGGTTGCCTCCTGTACACACAGACCGGGGATTGAATCCACAACCTAGGTATGTACCCTGACCAGGAATTGAACCTACAACCTTTCAATGCATGGCATGATACTCCAACCAACTGAGCCACACTGGCCAGTGCTCAGGATTTATTAATAGTGGAGAAACAGCAGTGAATAGACAGAATAAAAATATCTGCCCTGATAAAGTATATAGTCAGGGAGGAGTAGGAATACAAACAAAATAAATAAATAAAAGTTCTGTGGACAAAAATAACAAAGATAACATGAAGTGAAAGGGATCAAATTTCAAATAGGTTGGTCAGGGAAGGCCTCAATGAGAAGGTAAGTATTTTCAGCAGTGTGTAGGCAACTTTATAAAGGAATACAAAAAAAGCAGGGATCTGGACAAAGAAGGGGGCCAAAATGTGTGCATGTGTTCATTTGCTTTAAGATAGGAGAACTAACAATATATGCTAATGTAAATGATTCAATAAAAAAACAAAAACTGATGGTGCAGGGTAAAATGGGATATCATTTAAATAGCCTCTTTGAGTAAGTATAAAGAGACATAATATACATGGTATGATGAAGGTAGATGATTTATCTGTAGAAGTTCTCTTCTGTATACTATTATACTTTAAATTTCTCAAAGAAACACCATGTCATCAGCTGAAAGAGAGGAAGTGATGGAAGTTTTAGGAGAAGGAAGATATGAAAGTCATCTAGGAGAACTATAAATATGAAAGAACTAAGGACATGTAGTGTGATTATCCAGGAAGCATTAAGGGCTAACTCTCATTTATACTATAGCAAGGCTAATAATAAAAATCTTAGTTTAAAAACCTATTAAGATTTTGACTGGTAAAATAAAACACTATTATCACTTACTATCATTTATGTGAATTAGATCTTTTCCACCACTTTTTAGTTATACTTGTACCTACAAACTTCAAAAAGGCAAACCAGAATTCAATTATGCAAGTATTATCTTTTGGATCCTAATATATAAATGTGTGTATCACTTGTGTTCTCTTTTTACTCTTTCATCCTAACTATAAATATGTAGAAACCCAAATATACCTATCTCCTAAAATCTACTGTGACAATTCATATGCCTACAACTAATTTAAACGATAAAAAGTAACAGTCAAGAGTAATCACTAATTGACATATAATACACAGCTCACAAAGCACAACAATATCCAAAAATAGGGGAGGGAAACCTGGAAGTAGGAGGCCAATTATTCAATGTACTATAACAAAGAATTTAATATTATCTTCCTAACTTACTGCAGATCGATCCAGGAAGAACTGATGAAACTCAAGGAAGACACGACGAGTCTCCTTGGAATTGGTCTGTTTATAAAGGTCTGAATAGAGATAACAAAGCTGTAGTAAAGAAGAAAATAGAAAAGATAAAGTGAGAAGTTAAAAATATATATATAATCTGTTAGATTCGTACAGAGTATGAATGTTTGGAACAGGTAAGTCACCATAAATAATCTAATGACTATCATATAATGAAGTTAAAAAATAATGTTTTTTTAGTATCTTTCATGTTTATCCTTGTATGTTTAGAAAACTGAAAGAAGTGTGTCCAGTTATCTTGCATAAGTGAAAAGTTTTAAGGTTTATGAATCAATATAAGAGCTCTGAATTGGCTAAACTGTAAAATACATTACCAATGTCGCAGGGTCAAACTGTGAAATTACATGATGTAAAAAAACAGCTAAGTGAGCAGGGCGAGATTTTAGCAGTTCAATGCTCTGGAAACAGCTGCACTGCCCATTGATCTAGAAAAAGAAATAATTATATGTCAATAACTCCAACACAAATGTTCAACTAAAGATATCAAAATTTTACTCTGATTTACCCTAAAAATTCAAGATTTAAAATATTTCACTAGAATGTATTAGCAACAGAGGCTATAGAATCTCTTCCTCTGAAATAAATAAACTCTTGGAAATAGCATGGAAGAATGTCCATCTTGGGAGAATTCAAGTTTAGAAGATGATTATCAAGGAGCTGAGATACCTGCAAATGCAAAAAAACTGTCTAACAAAACTTCTAAAACTGTAATGAAAGGCTTTTTGCCTAATAGTGAACTACTCATTTTTCTTTTCTTTTGGGCTAATTGTAGAAATTGTGGTAGAAAATGGAATTGTATGATTTTTGGTAAGACACGGCCTAGAATACTTGTATATTCCCTAACTACACTGATAATAGAAAACAGTAATAGTTATAATAGAAGTAACTAGAATCGCAATTTTCATATAATTTTTCACTTTTAAATAAGGTGAGACTAAAGTTGATCTAAACAAACAATACCAATTCTACACCATCTCTTTCAGAAAATATAAGAGGCAACACTTCTCAATTAATGCTAAAAGGCCATCACTACCTAACTATCAAAACCAAACAAAATAATTACCAAAAAAACAAAACAAAAAAAAACTACACACCCCCATAAACATACACACAAAAGTCCTCAGCAAAATAATAGCAAATGGAATACAGCCACACATAAAAAGAAAAATACATTATAACCAGTTAGGGTATATCCCCAGAATCTAAAACTGACTCAACATGCTAATATCAATCCATATAATTTACCATATTAGGGGACTATTATAATCATCTCACTCATTCAATAAAATTCAGTATTCATTCATGATAAAAACTCTTAACAAACTGGGAATAGGAGGAAACTTTCTTAACCTATAATAAAAAGTATCTACAAAAAAGCTACAGCTAACTTTATTATACTTTATGATGAAAGACTAATCTTTCTTCCTAAGATCAGTAATAAACCAAAGATGTTCTGCCTCACTGATCCAATTTAACCTCATACTGGAAATCTTAATCAATGCAATAAATAAAAGATAAACAAGTTGGAAACAAAAAATCATCGTCTCTAATCATTCACAACATGGTTGTCTATGTAGAAAATCCCAAAAAGTTTTTTAAAAAGTTCCTGGAAGTACCAAAGGCAAGAATCAAGCTAATCATATTCCTATATGCTATCAATAAACAACTGGAATTTCAAATAAAATAAAAAAACTTTACAATAATACCTCCGTCTCCCCAAATGAAGTACATAGATATAATTAATGACTTCTTACCAGTTTTAAAAGCAAAGTCATTTCTGTTGTTTAAAGCTAAAATAAGCAACTAATCCATGCAACTAACCAATTAATCTTAGGCATAAAATTTAGCTTTGAATCCTTAATAATTTAATGTCAATCTCCCAAAAGTGTTCATTTTTACAATAAAAAATCTCAAAAAATTAATGGGCTTTTAGAAAAAATATCATCACCTGTTCATGTTCAGTACCAAAATCATCATCCTCTGCTCCAATAATATGAGGTGCTGTATGGGTTGAGGGACTTCCAATAAGTGATTGAGTATCCTGGTAATATTCAGAGAAAAGAAATGGAAAAATTATCTAGTCATCAAATTTAGAGACAGGATAAAGCCAAACCATCAAAAGATGTGGTTGACTAAACAGATGGGGTTTCTTTTTATTTATTTTCTTTATGCACTTTATTTTCAAAGAAGTGGTTCTCAAATTTCAAGGCCATGAACTACTGTAGCAAAGAAAACTACTATAGTATTTATTTTTTTTCTTGTAGGAAAAATAATATTTCCCCTGGGAATAAAAAAAACATTCTTTGCTCACAATACCCTTGGTTTTCTGATTGTAATCACTCTCGTATACTTCATTTATGATGTCATACAAATCTAAAACTTGTTACAGAAACAAAAAAATTAGCTTATTTTAAAAAGTTAGATTTTAAAAAGTGGGTGAAGACAACAGGACAAAGGAAGAATGAGAGTAGAAATGATAAGACAAAGTTAGCAGAGGTTAATACAAAGATTTCTATTAATGTCATATATTGAAAACCATCACTAAATCCTATTTTTCATTTTTCATTTTTTCATATTTGCATAATGCAGTGTTTTTCGACTCTGGCACTGTTGATATTTTGGGTTAGATAATTCTTTGTTGTGGGAGCTGTCCTGTGCACAGTAAGGTATTTAGCAGCATCCTTGCCTTCAACCCATCCATTAAATGCCAGTAAAAGCCTCTCAGTCATAACAATCAAACATGTTTCCAAACACTGCCAAATGTCCCCAGAAGTGGGGGAGAAAAAAAAAAACCCACCCCTGTTGAAAGTCATTTGGCACAATCTAAAATAAAATTTGAAGTAATCACATAAAAAACCTACTACAGAAGCAGATGACAGAAATTATAAAAATAAATTAACAGATCTCATTCCATGCAATGAATCATCCATTTCCCAACTCACAGAGTAAAACCAGCATGAAAAAGGCAGTGTAGAGGCATTAATGTATACTGTAAAAAATACAGGATATCTGAAGACGACAAATACCAAAACCAAAGACTACAGGGCATCAAGAGAAATAAAATTTGGAAAAAAATAGAAAAGAATGAGTTTGGCTTAAATCTGGCAGCAGTTAACATGCAAGATCTGTTTGTGGCTGAGCAAAGAGAGTGAGGCTATAATCATTTGGGAGTCATCTGCAAAGTAGTTATAGTCGAAACTATGAAATGGATCCAACAAATTATAAATTAAGTAAATAATATGTAACTGTTGTTTCTACTCCTTAAATGTTGTCCTACACTATGTAACTGCATCTCCTAAACTTGATTTGGCCTTTTTTACTACTTATTTTTTCAGAAACACACATATTTTAATTTTTTATTTATTTTATTGTATTTTTTCCATTACCATTTATTCCCCTTATACTCTCTTCTACTTTTAACCCCCTGCAATCACCACACTGTTGTCAGTGTCCATGAGCTCTTTTTTTTTGCTCAATCCCACCACACCCCAAACCCCACCCCAGAGCTGTCATCCTGTTCTCCATGTATAAGTCTCTCTCTATTTTGCTTGTCGGTTCAGTTTCTTCATTAGATTCCACATATGAGTAAAATCATATGGTATATGTCTTTCTCTTACTGGCTTATTTCACTTAGCATAATGTTCTTCAGGTCCATCCATGCTGTTCAAAGAGTAAAGTTTTACTCATCTTTACAGCTGGGTAATATTCCACTGTGAAAAAAACTAGATTTTAAAACCCAATGTTTTAGTAATTTAAGAAAAAAATTAGGTGAAACAATAGAAAGGCATATACAACAGTAGTAGACAGACAACTTCTGATTTTATAGCTATTTTAATTTATCTGATTTTTCTATATGTTCCTAATTATGAATGTATCATAGTACGATATTAAGCTTTTTACTATAAAACTTTATACAATTCTAATTTAAAAAATAAAATCAAAATGCTAAAAGTATATTTCCACTTCTAGGTATACACCCAAAAGAACTGAAAGAACTTGAACAGATTTGTATAGTCATATATATAGCAGCATTATTCGCAACACCCAAAAGAGAAACAACTCAAGCGTTCACTGACAAATGAATGGATAAAAAAATGTGGTATATACATATGATGGATTATTATTCAGCTTTAAAAAGGAAGAAAATTCTGACATGTGCTACAACATCGATGGACCATGAAAACAGGCTGGTCAACAAAAGGACAAATATTGTACGATTCTACTCATATGAGGTTTCTAGGGTAGTCAAATTCAAAGAGACAGAAAGTAGAATGGCAGTTGCCAGATGCTCGAGGGAGAGGATAATCTGGAGTATTTAATGCATACCAAGTCTTTGCTGTAGAAAGATGAAAAAGTTTTAGAGATGAATGCATCATGATGACTGCACAACATGAATGTAACTTAATGCCAACGAACAGTATACTTAAAAATAATTAAGTGGTAAATTTTATGTTATGTATATTTTATTACAATGAAAAAATTAAACTATTTACCTAATAATACTATGTAGTAGTTCTCCATTTATCAAAAATTTTATTAAGTTCCTTGAAAGCTTAAGCTTGCTCTCAAAAATAATATATAAATAGCGGATATGTCTGTCACTTTAAGTATAAGGAAAACATCACTTTATAGATTTCACACTCACAGTGTCCTGAATTACTTCACTTTTCTCTAGGTTTTCCTCTAGATAAATCTTCTCTTTCAGGCCACTCTTAGGACTCTATTAAAAAAAAAAAAAAAGATATTCATTTCAACAGGCTCACCAAAAAAAAAATATGTGTGGAAAAAATAATCTTCTGAAGTTCATATATATATTTAAGACTACTAAGTATCTTTCATATTATACCTGGGTCTGCTACTTTTTTCCTGACTTTGGCAGATCACTTATTCTCTCAGCTTTTATATTGATAAAATAATACAGAACCAATAGAATAATTTTACTACAACTCCAGGCCTTCAGGACATATTTCTACCAAATAACTGTAACTAAATATTACATATCTCAAACTCATTATGTCAAAAATCAATCTCTAACTTTATCCATTTCTGTTAATTCCCTCTGTCCCAAACTATTCTTTTTATCCAAGTTAAAAGCATTTTGTACTATTTATACAAATAAAATTAAGCTTCTATCTATTTTGCTGTTACTACCTCATATGAAACTGATATATGGATTTTTATAAAATTTATATGGTTATGGTTGCAATGAGCTAATGTAAAATAAGAACTATCTGATATGCACAACTTCATTTCTGGGGGATAAGAAATACCCTAAAGCAATGGGAATCATTCTTCAGAGCAGCTTAAAATGAGGCACAAGAGATTTTTGTGTGAGTGAGAATACGAAAGATACATGCCACATATACATGTACCAAAATACTTCAAGACAGAGAAAACAGTAAAGCTACCAAAGCTACTGGTGAGTCCTGTTAAAAGAATACAGAAGACAATTTGAGGAGACTCTACTGGCCAAAAAAGGAACAATTTAGGCAAGAAAAAAAATAATGATTGCAATGGACTGAAACACAGTAAGCAAATACATTAAAATCTATAAATTCAAAATATCATACACATGTGGCAATATACATACACAACACTACATTGGTGACCTTTGGAGTTTCTTAGGGTACCAACTCTTCTGAAAACAGATACATAAAGGAAAAGAATCAAGCAAATGCAAATTTATCCCACATTCCCTGTATAAGCTATATTTTATGACAATCTAAAAACTATTGTAATAAGGAAAAATTATTCTTGACAAAATAATTCCACCTAATATACAGAAGAAATGACAAAACAATTTTGAATCAATTTTGAATCAAAAAATGACAAAATCATTTTGAAACGATTAATTAAATCATGGAGGCAGGTATTTTGACCATCAATGGCAGGTAAAAACATGAGATAAAAGCTTAACAGAAAACTTTATAATGAAAGAATCATGCTAATATCATCTGAACACCTTAAACAAAAGTCACCCCCCCCATATTCACCACCTGATATTACATAACAGGGTGTACACAATATCACCCATTAACTGTTCTTAACAACTCTCAAACCTTAATCTGATCAAGACTTGATCTCACTATCAATTTTCAGAAAATATGCATGAAGGAACATGTTAAATAACACCATGAAAAGACAATTACTGGACATATAAAAATGGCAATGAAAAAAAAGAGGGAGTTATTATAAATTCAGAGACTTATCAACCAAAGGTTGAAAATCTTTATTAAATCCTGATTCAAATAAACTAACTGCAAAGAGATCATTACAAGACAATTAGGGTAGTGGTTTGGGGCCCTTGGGATGAAAAGAGGCTGATCAAATGGAGAGATGATTCTTTAGGAAACTGAAACTACACAATGGCACCCTTTCTCATGACCTATTGCAAGTGGGATATGAAGTATAGAGGCCAAAGATTGCAAAGGACATTTAAAAACAGGTGGTAAGGGGATTTTGTGGGCCAACAGGAAGGTAACCTGGCCTTGCGCTTGCCTAGCCTTGCACCTGAGACTGGGGCTTCAGCAGAAGTACTGGAGAGCTGGGTCAGTGATAGCAACTCTAGCAGCTCCATTCCCTCCCAAAGCAGGGAAGTCTCAGACCTAAGCCAAGAGAGACCTGGACAGGAAAAGGGAGAAAAGTCACTGGGTAGATAAAAAGGCAGTTAAGTGACACGAAACCACCAGTGTACCCCTACTGGGGCAGTGGTCACAGGCTGGGACAGTACCAGAGAAATTGGGGAGCCAGGTGACACTTGAAGCTGGGAAAAGAGAGGGACCTCCACAGGCCATGACCCAGATACAGTTTGGACTGGTCAGAGAATTGGAATGTGTGGAAAGCAGGCACTTGTTAGGAGCAGCAGGCTGCACCCAAAGGGACTTTTCTCAAAAGAGAATCTCAGCTACTGTGCAGGGACCTCACCTGTGCAGTGCCTGGGCCAGCGAAGAGGGAGGAGTGGGAGCGTAATTTGCTCCACTCAGGGTGTCTCAGAGATTGATCAAACTGGGGGAGCAGGGGCTTGGACAGGGAGACTTAATTCAATAGAGGAACAGAGCCACCATGCAGGAACCTCCCACCAGCACAGCAGCTAGAACAAAAAGGGGGTGGGTGGGGGAGGGAGATGTACAACTATGCCCCATTCAGTGCAACTCATGGACCCATCAGGGGTTGCAAAACAAGATGGATTACTGGCACTGGCCTGGCAAAAATAGTGCAAACCTCACAGTGCTTATGAGAGCCTGGGATGGAAACTTGGCACCTGTGAATATTGTAGCCCAGACAGAACCACAGAAAAGAACAATAAATGGAGCCCAGCCCCGCTCTGCCTGCAGGATCCCAGAAGACCTGCAAAACCAGATTGGCTGGTTTAAAATAAGTACAAAGCTTTTTTTCCCCCCAAGAGTAAGACAATGAGAACTGGAGCTGTGAGCAAACCAGAGAAGGATCCAGAAAAAAGAAAGAAGGCAAACACAACAGCTGAGACAAACTTTACTTTGTTCACCTTCACAGGTTGCAGGGTTTTTGTTTTTAATTTCTCATATTTCCATTTATTTAGTTATATTTCTGTTTCTTTGATTTGTTTGTTGTTTATTATTGCTTGATTTGTGCTTTTTATTCTTTTTCACATTACATTTTAATTTCTTTTACTTCCCTAATATTCCAAATAACACACTACTCTTGTTTTTTACTTTTTATTTAGATTATATATTTCTTTTTTTTTTTTTTTTTTTTTTTTTCACAGTGGTCTTTAAGAGTGAGGGGGCATGGAGTCCAGACATTTTTCTGGATTCTTTTTTTTTTTTTAAGATTTTATTCATCCATTTTTAGGGAGGGAAGGGGGGAGACAGAGAGAAACATCAATGTGCGGTTGCTGGGGGTTATGGCCTGCAACCCAGGAATGTACCCTGGCTGGGAATCGAACCTGGGACACTTTAGTTCCCAGCCCGCGCTCAATCCACTGAGCTACACCTAGATTATATATTTCTTATCATACTATTGTTATACCAAATCCCACACAGCACCCATCCCTGGTCTTAATCCATTTCACCATCTTCCTGAACTTTATTACTGTTGTGGTTAACTTTGTTTCACACTACTCCAAGTTTCTATCCCTTACTCTCACTATTTCTTCTTCATATAAACTCACATAAGCACTTTTCTTCCTTAGCTCACATTCTTTTTCCCTTCTAATAAGAGTCTTATTTCTTCTTCACCTTTCATAAACAGTTGCTAGTTGAGCGAAATATCTTGGTTATTGCTATACTTCTCCCAAGGAACTCCTATTTGTTCACTACTTGTTTGTATTTTAAATGCCACAGAATACTCTCCTGCTGTCTTATTCCATTTTCCCCTCTTCCTACCCCTGTTCAGTTTAGTAAAAATTTTATTTCACCTGGCTGGCATAGCTCAGTGGATTGAGCGCGGGCTGGGAACCAAAGTGTCCCAGGTTCGATTCCCAGCCAGGGTACATTCCTGGGTTGCAGGCCATAACCCCCAGCAACCGCGCTCGCGCTCGCGCTCGCTCTCTCTCTCTCTCTCTCCCCCTCCCTTCCCTCTCTTAAAAAAAAAAAAATTATGTCATTGTTTTCTCTCCTCTCTTTTTCTTTCTTTTCTTTCTTTTTCCTCTCCCTCAACCTGAGCTTTACTCTTTATTCTTATTAGCGTGGTTCCACCATCTTCTCAAAATAATTTTTTTATTGTAGACATCTCATATTCACTTTTTGCTTTTCTACAATATTCTTTGTCTCATTCCACCTTCATTAAACTTCACTCAACTGTCATTGTGATTGACCCTGCTGTGATTTTTCTGAAATTTTGTTCCCCATGTTCTAGTACCTTTCCAATTTTACTTCAAACTTCAATAGTACACTCTTCCATTTACTTACCACATTGTTCCCATTACCCTTTTGTGTATTACATAAATTTCGTTATCTCCCTTTCTTCACCTCCATTGTATCCTAACTCTTATCAATTGTCCTCCCTCTTACCATACAATTTTCCCATCTTTAATCAGTCTCATTTGGCCTTTGTCATATAACATCCACAATCTCTCTTCACCTTTATTAATATTAGTTCAAATGTGAATGTGCCTGCTGATGTGGTACCTTTGTGGGACCTATTCTTTGTCCTGGTGTAGGTTTTATTGTCTGGTAACAATGCTTTGTTAACCAACACCTGTACAAAAGCATACAAGACAAGGTGGAAGTTGAGAGTGCCAGTAAACACACTGGAGAGGGGAAACCCACAAAGGAGCCACCAACAGCTAAAGCACAAGTACAAGAAGAGAGCACACACAAATGGAAAAGAAAGACAACCACAGAGAATTCACATAAGGAAATCAAAAAGACCATACCACTGAGTCCCACAGATCTCCTCCCATAGAAGTTCAGCCTATGAAGACAGCTGGCAAAGCAGAGCATCAGGAATCTCAGAAACAAACAAAAAGAGTCACCTAAAATAGGGAGACTAAGAAAGAACAGAAAATCGAAATCCATGTCAGAATCCCCAGTAAAAGACCTAAATGAAATGGAAGTGAGCAAACTCTGAGATATAGAATTCAACAGAATGTTGATAGGGATGCTTATCGAAATCACAGACAACTACAAGGAATTGAGTGGGAACTACAACAGTATGAATAAGGAAATAGAAATAAAACAAGAAATGAAGAATGCAATTTCAGAAATAAAAAAATACACTTGAAGGAATGACAAGGAAGCTGGATGAAGCAGAGGACAGAATTAGCGAGACAGAAGACAAAGTAGAAATGAACACCCAGATAGAACAAACAAAAAATTACGATAGCTTAAGGAACTACAAGACAACATGAAACACAACATTTGATTCATAGCAACACCAGGAGGCGAAGAGGACCAACAGACAGAAAATCTATTTGAAAAACTGAAAGAAAACTTCCTGGAACCTGGAGAGGAGAAAAACCCAATGTAAGTTCACAAAGCACAGAGGATCCCCATCACGGTGAACCCAAACAGGCCTACTCCAAGACACATCATAATTATAATGCAAGGTTTTAAAGACAAAGACAGAATCATAAAAGCAATAAGGGAGAAACAAGAAGTAACATACAAGGGAGCTCCCGTTAGGCTAGCAGCTGATTTCTCAAGAGGCACTATAAGCCAAAAGGCAATGGAAAGAAATATTCCAAGTAATGAAAAGAAAAGGCCTGCAACCAAGACTATCTACCCAGCAAGGCTCTCAATTAAAATGTAAGGTGAAATAAGGAGTATCACACACAAAAGGCTGAAAGAATACGCCTCCACCAAATCAGCACTGCAAGATATGCTACAGGAACTGCTCTAAGAAAAGGAAGAAAGAGTGAGAGAGAGGGGAATGCAGATACAAAGAGGGGAAAATGAGTAAGTACCTATCAATAATAACCTTACATGTAAACGACTTAAATGCTCCATCAAAAGACACTGGGTAGCTGAGTGAATAAGAAAACATGACTCACACATATGCTGCCTATAAGAGATCTGTCTCAGAGAAAAAGACCCATACAGATAGAGAGTGAAGGGTTGGAGAAAAATATTCCAAACAAATGGACAGGAAACAAAGGCTGGTATAGCAATACTTATATCAGACAAAACAGATTTCAAAACAAAGGCCATAAAAAAGAGACACTGAAGGACAGTTCATAATACTCAAGGGAAGATAAATCAATAACCCATAAACATTATAAACATATATGCCCCCAACATAGGAGCACCCAATAAGGAAAATACTAGAAGACATCAAGAAAGACGTAGAGAGACATACTTATAACTAGGGGATTACATCACCCCACTGTCAAAAATGGACAGATCTTCCAAACAAAATATCAACAAGGATATGATGGCATTCAACAATGCCCTCAATCAAAGGGACTTAACTGTGTATATATATAGGACCTTTAATCCCAAACAAGCAAAATACACATTCTTCTCAAATATACATGGAATATTTTCAAAGATAAAGCACAGAAGAGGACACAAAAGAAGCCTCAACAAACGCAATAACATTTGAAATCATATAAAGCATTTCCTTGGACAAGGGCCTGATACTAGACACCAACCTCAAGGAAAAACTCAAAAACACTCAAATTCGTGGACCTTGAATAGTATGATATTAAACGGTGAACGAGTTAAGAATGAAATCAAGGAAGAAATCAAAAAGGTTCTGCAAACAAATGAAAATGAAAACACAAGAGTCCAAAATTTATGGAACATAGCAAAGACAGCCCCGAAAGGGAAGTTCATAGTGATACAGGCCTACCTAAACAAGACAGAAATTTAAAAAAAAAAAAAAACCCTAACCCTACATCTACAAAAACTGATGGAATAACAACAAACAAAGCTCAGAACAAGTAGAAGAAATGAAATAACCAAGATCAGAGCAGAATTAAATAACGTACAGACAAAAAGAATAATTCAAAGGATCAATAAATCTAGGAGCTGGTTCTTTGAAAAGATAAACAAAAACAACAAGCCATTAGGCAAACCATCACAAAAGAAACAGAAAGGACCCAAATAAGAAAAACAGAAGTTAAAAAAAAAGATTACAACTGATACCACACACATACACAAAGGGTAGTAAGAAATTACTACAAACTACTACATGCCAAAAATGTGAAAATCTGGGAGAAGTGGACAAAATCTAGAAAAACATAACCTTCCAAAAATGAGTCAAGAAGAAAGCAAGAACAAACTAGTAACAGCTGGTGAAACAGAAGCACTAATCAGAAAACTCCCATCACACTAAAGCCCAGATGGTTTCACAGGAGGATTTTACAAAATATTTGAGGATGAGCAAACATCTATCCTTCTCAGATCATTTAAAAAGTCCAAGTAAAGGGAAGATTCCCAAAATCTTTTTATGAAGGCAGCATCATCAAATCCCAAAATCAGGTAAAGACACAACAAAGAAAGAAAACTACAGACCAGTATCACTGATAAAAATACCTGCTAAGATTCTCAACAAAATTTTGGCAAACCACATCCAGCAATACTTTAAAAACATCATACACCATCATCAAGTGGGATTCATCCTGGGGATGCAAGGATGTTACAATATTTGCAAATCAATAAATGTAATAAACAAAAAAGGCAAAAATCACATGACCATATCAACAGATGTTTAAAAAGCATTTGATAAGGTACAGCATTTGTGATAAAAAGTGAGAGCAGAGGGAGCATACCTAAACATAATAAATGCCATATACGAGAAACCTACAGAGACAACATCATACTCAACAGGCAAAAATGAAAAGCTCTCCCATTAAGATCAGGAACAAGCCAAGGATGTCCACTTTCACCATTCTACTCAATATAGTATTGGATGCCCTGGCCACAGTAATTGAACAAAAAAAAGAAATAAAAGGCATCTAAATTGCAAAGGAGGAAGAAAAACTGTCATTGCTTACACATGACATGATAGTGTGCAAAGAAAACACTATGGACTCCAACAAAAACTAGTTGATCTACTAAGTGAATCAGGCAAAACAGCGAAATACAAAGTCAATATTCAGAAATTGAAGGCATTTTTGAATACCAACAAGGACATATCAGAAATAGAAATTAGGAAAAAATCCCATTTGGTACAGCAACAAGAAAAATAACGTACCTAGGAATAAACCAAACCAAAGAGGTAAAAGACCTGTACTCAGAAAACTACACACACTGAGGAAAGAAACCAGGGAAGACACAAACAAATGGAACCATATAAGAGGTTCATGAACTGGAAGAATTAACATAATCAAAACATTCATGCCACTCCAAGAAATTAATAAATACAACACAATCCCTATTAAAATACCAATAACATATTTCACAGGTACAGAGTAAACATTTCAAACATTTATGTAAACCATAAATGACCCTGAATAGCTGCAGTAATTTTCCAAAAGAAGAACAAAGTAGGAGGCAAACTATATTACATGACGAAGTAATCAAAACAGTGTGGCACTTGCATAAGAACAGGCACATAGACCAATGGGACAGAACAAAGAGACCAGAAATAAACCCAAGTCTCTATGGTCAATTAATATTCAAAAAAGGAGGCAGAAGCATAAAATGGAATAAAAATAGCCTTTTCAATAAATGGTATTAGAAGATCTCAACAGCTACATGCAAAAAATAAAACTTGACCACCAACTTACACCATACGCCAAAATAAACTCAAGGTGGATAAAAGACTTCAACATAAGTTGCAACATCATAAAAGTCCCACAGGAGAATATAGGCAGAAAAATCTCAGATATTCCACACAGCAATATTTTCATAGAGCAAAGGACATAAAGGCAAAAATAGAGGACTTCCGGCCAAGATGGAGGTGTAGGTAGAAACCCTTTGCTTCCTCACACAACCACAATGAGGATAATGACCAATCTAAAATCAATAAACAACCAGAAGCACCAGAAAATCAAACTGCATGGAACTCCAACAACCAAGGAATCAAAGAAAAAATCAATTAGAACAACCAGACCTGTAAGACTGTGCAGGTGGGGCTGGCCCAGAAAAACTGGGACAAGGTGACGAACAGAACAGGCCAGGCCAGCCCAGAAAAACAACAGTGAGGCTATCGACCAAGCTGGCAGGACCAGCTCAGAAACACTCCATCTAAGCAGTGAACCATGTGGGTGGGGCTGGCTGAAGGTGAAACTGAGACTCAGTGCTGACTGTGGATTACGGCGGATCCCACGGTGGGAAAAACTCCCAGTCTCACACAAGAGTCCATTGGAAAGTGGGCTAGAGACAAGCAAATGAGCTGAATTGTTCACTCTCTGGCCCCTCCCCCACAACCAGCACTGCCCAGCCAAGAGGTTGCCCTGCCCTGGTGAATACCTAAGGCTCCGCCCCCTTACAATTTAACAGGTGCACTGAGACAAAAAAATATGGCCCAAATGAAAGAACAGAGTAAAACTTCAGACAGAGACCTAAATGATGAGGAGACAGCTAACTTATCTGATGGAGATTTTAAAGCCCTGGTAATCAAAATGCTCACAGAACTCATTGAGCTTGCTCTAAAAATTAAAAAACAACAACAACAACAACAACAAAACAAATGAAAGATACCCAAAATGAAATAAAGCAAAATATTCAGGGAACCAACAGTGACAGGAAGGAAACCAGGACTCAAGGCAACAATTTGTAACAAAGGAAGAATGAAACATCCAATCAGAACAGAATGAAGAAACAAGAATTCAAAAAAATGAGGAGAGGCTGAAGATTCTCTGGGACAACTTGAACATTCAACATTCGAATTATAGGGGTGCCAGAAGGAGAACAACAACAGCAAGAAACTGAAAACTTACTTGAACAAATAATGAAGGAAAACCTCCCCAATCTGGGAAAGGAAACAGACTTCCAGAAAGTCGAGGAAGTCCAGAGAGTCCCAAAGAAGTTGGACTCAAAGAGGAGCACACCAAGGCACATCATCATTAAGTTACCCAATATTAAAGATAAGGAGAGAATCTTAAATGCAGCAAGAGGAAAGGAGAGAGTTACCTACCAGAAGTTCCCATTGGATTATCAGCTGATTACTCAAAAGAAACCCTGCAGGCATGAAGGGGCTAGAAAGAAGTATTTGAAGTCATGAAAGGCAAAGAGCTACATCCAAGATTACTCTACCCAGCAAAGCTTTCATTTAGAATGGAAGGGCAGATCAAGTGCTTCCCAGATAAGGTCAAGTTAAAGGAGTTCATCATCATCAAGACCTTATTATATGAAATGTTAAGAAACATTATCTAAGAAATTGAAGAAGATCAAAAACTATGGACAGTAAAATGACAACAAACCCACAACTATCAAATGAACCTAAAAGAAAGGACAAACAACAAAAACAAAAACTAAGCAACTAGAACAAAATCAGAGAAATGGATATCACATGGAGGAATTTCAGTGGGGAGGGGGAAGGTAGGAATGGGGGGAAGGTAGGAATAAGGCGAAAAAGTACAGGGAAGAAGGAGGATAATTAGTAGGTATAAAATAGATCGGGAAAGATCAAAAATGGTATAGGAAACAAAGAACTCAAAAGAATGTATATTTATATGTACAACCCATGGACATGAACAAAGCGGGGGTGGGGGGTACAGGAGAGTTAGGGGGGCAGGGTGAAGGAGAAAGGGGGAAACATTGAGAAAACTGTAATATCATAATCCATAAAAAATACTTAAAAAAATAAACAAATGAGACTTCATTAAAATAAAAAAAAAGCTTATGAATGGCTAAAGAAAACATCAGCAAAATGAAGGGAACCAATCTTATGGGAAAATATACTTGCCAATGATAGCTCAAACCCTCTGACAAGGGTTTGATCTCTAAAATATACAAAGAGCTCACACAACTCCACTGCAGGAAGACGGAAAACCCATTAGAATATTGGCAAAGGACCTGAACAGAAACTCCAAGGAGGATATACAGAGGACCCAGAGACATATCAAAGGATGTTCAGCATTACTACCTATTAGAGAGATGCAAATTTAAACCACAATGAGATAGCACTCCATACCGGTCAGAACAAAAAACCTATGGGGGTTGAGGTGGTGGGTGGCAGCCATCATAAACAAATCAACAAACAGTAAGTGCTGGCAAGGTTGTGGAGAAAAGAGAACCCTAGTACATTGTTGGTGGGAATGAAAACTAGTGTAGCCACTGTGGAAAACAGTGTGGAATTTCCTCAGAAAACTAAAAATGGAACTGCCTTTTGACCCAGCAATTGCACTGCTGGGATTATAACCTAAGAGTCCTGAAACACCAATTCAAAAGAACCTATGTACCCCAATGTTCATAGCAGCACAATTTACAATAGCCAAGTACTGGAAGCAACCTAGGTGCCCTTAGTAAATGAGCTGATCAAAAAATTGTGGCCCATTTACAGAATGGAATAGTGTACAATACAGCAGAGAATGAGGACCCTCATACCTTTCAGGACAGCATGGGTGGAAATGAAGAGCATTATGCTAAGTGAAATAAGCTAGGCAATGAAAGGCAAATACCATATGATCTCACCTATTAATGGAACCTAAGGAACAAAACAAAGAAATGATGAAAACAGAACAAGACAGACTGAAGTCAAGAACAAATTGACAGTAACCAGAGGGCAATGGGAAGGGGGATAACAAGGGATGGAAAGGGAAGGGTCATCAAGGTACAGGTATAGGAACAAACTGACATCTGGTCAAGATGGAGGCATAGGTACGTACACTTTGCCTCCTTGCACAACCAAAAGAAGGACAATAAATTTAAAAACAAAAAAATTACCAGAACTGTCAGAAAATCAAAGTGTACAGAAATCTGACAACTAAGGAGTTAAAGAAAAAAACATTCAGCCAGACCAGTAGACGGGCCTAAGATAGGGAGGTGGGGTGGAGAGGACTTGAAGTAAGGTAGCAGCTGGCAGTGGGCATTTCCACACTTATGTGTGGATAAACCAGGAGGAACAAGTGGGAAGTGAGACAGACCTCTCAACCTAAGGTTCCAGGGGGGTTAAATAAAACCTCAAAACCTCTGACTGAAAAAATGCTCTGGAGGTTGAGGTGGTGGGAGAAAGTCCCAGTCTCGCAAAGAGAGTTCACTGTAGAGAGGCCCAGGGTCGTAGAATGTACACAAAACCATCCAGCCCAGAATCAGCACCAAAAGGCCCCAATTTGCCTGTGGGTTGCAGAAGAAATGACTGAAAGCCTGACCAGAATTGAGCAACCAGCATTGTTCCTCTCAGACCCCTCTGCCACATACAGCACCACAACACAGCCATGTGGGTTGCCCTGCCCTGGTAAATAACTAAGGTTCCACCCCTACTATGTAACAGGTGCGCACAAACAAACAAAAAAAAACTGGCCCAAGTAAAAGAACACATCAAAGCTCCACAAAATATACAACTAAGTGGTGAAGAGTTCAAAACACCGATAATCAGTATGCTCACAGAAATCGCTGAGTGTGGTCAAAAAATAGAGGAAAAATTAAGGCTATGAAAAGTAAAATAGAAGAAAACCCACAGGGAGCCAACAGTGAAGGGAAGGAAACGGACTCAAGTCAACAGTTTGGAACAGAAGGAAGAAATAAACATTC
Organism: Phyllostomus discolor; assembly: GCF_004126475.2. Taxonomy (NCBI): domain Eukaryota; kingdom Metazoa; phylum Chordata; class Mammalia; order Chiroptera; family Phyllostomidae; genus Phyllostomus; species Phyllostomus discolor. Next base: position 76,666,583 of record NC_040908.2, read on the forward strand.
AACCAGAACAGAATGAAGAAACAAGAATTCAAAAAAATGAGGAGAGGCTGAGGAACCTCTGGGACAATTTTAAAAGTTCCAACATCCAAATCATAGGGGTGCCAGAGGAGAAGAGGGAGAGCAAGAAACTGAAAACTTATCTGAAAAGATAATGAAGAACTTCCCCAATGTGGCACAGGAAACAGACTTTCACGAAGTCTAGTAAGCTAAGAAGAGTCCCAAAGAAGTTGGACCCAAAGAAGCACACACCAAGGCATGTCATATTTACATTTCCCAAAATTAAAGGTAAGGAGAAAATCTTAAAAGCCGCAAGAGAAAAAGAGACAGTTACCTACAAAGGAGTTCCCAGAAGACTATCAGCTGATTTCTTAAAAGAAACCTTGCAGGCCAGAATGGGCTGGAAAGAAGTATTGGAAGTCATGAAAGGCAAGGACCTACATCTAAGAATACTCTATCCAGCAAAACTATCATTTAGAATGAAAGGGCAGATAAAGTGCTTCCCAGATAAAGTCAAGTTTAAGGAGTTTATCATCACCAAACCCTTATATGAAATATTAAAGAGACTTCTCTAAGAAAAAGAAGATAAAAAATATGAACAGTAAAATGACTATAAACTCACAACTATCAACAACCAAACCTAAACAAACAAATAAACAAACAAAAAGGAACTAAGCAACAACTACAATAGGAACAGATTCATAAATAGAGATCACATGGAAGGTTATCAGCCAGGAGGGGAAAATGGGAGAATGAGGAAGAAGGTACAGGGAATAAAAAGCATAAATGGTAGGCACAAAATAGACATGGGGAGGTTAAGAATAATATAGAAATGGAGAAGCCAAAAAACTCAGATGTACGACCCATGGACATGAAATGAACTAAATGGGGGAATGATAGTGGGAGGGGGGTATAGGGTGGAGGGGAATAAAGGGGAGAAAAAAATGGGACAACTATAATAGCATAATCAATAAAATATATATATTTAAAAAAAGGAACATATAGCCCTGGCTGGTGTAGCTCAGTGGATTGAGCGTGGGCTGCGAACCAAAGTATCGCAGGTTCAATTCCCAGCCAGGGCACATGCCTGGGTTGCAGGCCACGGCCCCCAGCAACTGCACATTGATGTTTCTCTTTCTCTGTCTTTCTCCCCCACTTCCCTCTCGAAAAATAAATATAAATAAACCTTTTTTAAAAAAAGGAACATATATAAAGTACCCATGGTTAAAGTCAAAGGGGAACAGAATTGAGGGTGGGAGCTGGAGGTGAGTGGAGTAGGGGAGAGTGGAGCAACTGTGCTTGAAGAACAACAAAATAAATAAGTTTTGTTTTTTTTTAAAGTCATCTTTTTTTAAAGATTTTATTTATTTCTAGAGAGAAAAGGGGGGAGGGAGAAAGAGAGAGAACGAGAGCTAAAAAAACTACCTGTAAAGTATTAAGTGCTGAGACAAAGGCAGGTATTCACTAAATGATGACTATTTATTAGCTATTCAACACACATTTAAGTTCCTATTAAGCCAAGCAGTCGTCTTTTCTTACAGATCTACCTGCCTCTTTATTCCACTTCATTTTCCATTTTGACATGTTTCTATTTGTACCTCTCTTTTGAATACAACACCCAAACTCTTCAATAATTTTGCTGTCTGTTCAAACACTTCATAAACACCAATTACATCTCAAACAGTCTTAATTCACTGGAATCCCTGTTTTTACACTTGCCAAATCACTCTATTTTATAAAGTTATATATCTTAGCGACGGATGTTACTGTAACATTCCTCTAAATATAAGATAAAATTCACATCTTTCTTTCTTATCATTTGTTCTAAATGTATGCAATTTGCCTGCCTTTGGAAACATAAAGGTACATAAGATGGCCCCTGGACTCTAAAAAACTTTCCATCTAATGATGGAAACAGGCGATGAAAGTAGAGAGAAGTAGCACTAAAATAAAAAGGAGAATATGAAAAGGATTCCCAAAAGCAATACTTCTAGAAGAAGTTGAAGCCCTTGTCTCAACAGTGTTTCTAAAAGAAACTATAGCTATTTCCTCCATGATGCTAGTATACAAGGAAAATTTTTACTGCTTCCCAAAATGTTACCCATTTTCATACAAAAGCCCCTTGTTTATATTTAGAGTGCTGGCTTTGCAGCCTAGGTAGAAGTAGATCACTTATTACCTGGGTAAGTTTGGCTAGTTAACTCCATTTGGCCTCAGTTTTTTCTTTTCTAAAATTATGATAAAAACAGTACTGTATCACATGGTTGTTTTGATAATTAACAAAGCTACGGAATGTAAAACACTTATAGCATATGGTGTTAATGCCCAATAAATGTGAGCTATTAAATTTTTTTCTTGAGTCACAAATGAATTTTTCATTAAAACCTTTAGCCTATCCAATTACTACACTCCTATCATCATCTTTCAAAAATAATAAAATAACTTTCATAACTTCTCTGCATGGGGAACTGAGTCATTGGGTCTAAGCCTCAAAACATGGCTAAAATGATTGCTTAAATAAGTAGCTTTATATATAAAGCTGTATTATTTATATATATAAAAACTTTATTTTTTTAACCACAACCTTAAGGAAGAAATTTTACATTGTTAATCAGCATATATCAGTGTGTCTCTGTGTATGTGTGTATACGTATATTCACATACACAAGTGGAGACACAAAAACCCCAGAATTTATTTACAAAAAAATTATGTATTTATTCTTACATGTTTAAACTGCAGGCACCTTCAAAGTACTCTACATTTGATACAATACACTCACTGTGACTTTTTTTCTATTGCTCAAAACAGTTTTTGAACTTGTCGATTATGATGCCTTAGTGCTCCTGAATTTTTTGTTTCACTTCTTCCGACATCAGCAAAATGTTCCCTTTTAAAGACTTTTTCCACCAGGGAAACAAAATAAAGTCACTCAAGGCAAGATCTAGCAAATAGGGAGAGTACGGAATGGGAGTTACGCTCTTTTCGGTCAAAAACTAAACACTTAGCACAGTGTAGGCAGGTGTGCCTGTAAATTACCCATCATGAAATGAAATGGGCAAATGTGTTGAATTTCGAGTCTACAAAAAAATTCACTGAAGCTGAATGCAGCTTCTCACAACAATGCCAACTGTACACTCATAGAGATGGGTTCCTAGAACACTGATCTAGAGGGAGAAGCTGGACTACAAAGGTACATGACCTCCAGAAGATAATTCTGGGTTTTCATGGGATCCCCACTTGTCTACACACTCACAAACATACATACATGTATATATAATTTCACAAGAAGTAACACCACTTCAACATGTAAAGAACTCTTAATTTTTTATTTATTGTTGTCCAATTACAACTGTCCTACCCTTTTCCCCATTGCTCACTCCCATCCCACTCCTACATTTCCACAGTCAATCACTCCCATTGTTCTAGTCTATGAATACTCTATTTGTGTTCCTTTGCTTGTGCCTTCCACATCTTTCCCCCATTATAACCCTCCCTGGTCCCCTATGGTCACTTTCACTTTCTTCATTTTCATATCTCTAGTTCTATTTTGCTCAATTGTTTCTTTTTTTGATTACATTCCACTTATACGTAACATCATATAGTATTTGTCTTCCACTGTGCAGCACACTTCACTTAGCATAAGGCTCTCCAGTTCCATCCATGCTGTGGCGAACGAAGGATAGGAGTTCCTTCCTTCTGCTGCGTACTATTCCATCGTGTAAATGCACCATAGGTTTTTGATCCACTCATTTACTGATGGGGCACTTACCTTGCCTCCAAGACTTAGCTATTGTAAATTGCACTACTATGAATATTGGGGTGCACAGGTTCTTTTGAAATGGTGTTTCAGGATTCTTAGGGTCTAGTCCCAGCAACGGGATGGCTAGATGGAAAGGCAATTCCATCTTTAGTTTTTTGAGGATATCCCATACTGTTTTCCACAGTGGCTACACCAGTGTACATTCCCACCAAAAGTGTGCTAGGGATCCCTTTTCTCCACAACCTCTCCAGCACTTCTTTGTTGATTGGCTTACGATGGTCATTCTGACTGGTATGAAGTGGTATCTCATTGTGGTTTTAATTTGCATTTCCATAATGGCTAATGATGTTGAGCATCCTTTCATATGCCTATGGGCTGTCTGTATGTCCTCCTTGGAGAGGTGTCGGTTCAGGCCCTTTGCCCATTTTTGAATTGGATTGTTTGCTTTCCTGGTGTGAAGTCATATGAGTTCTTTGTGTATTTTGGAGATCAAACCTGTGTCTGAAGTATCATTGGCAATTATGTTCTCCCATATGGTTGGTTCCCTTTCCATTTTGATAATGTTTTCTTTAGCTGTGCAGAAGCTTTTTAGTTCAGTTTAGTCTCATTTGTTTATTCTTTCCTTTGCCCTAGAAGATGTATCAGTGAAAATATTCCTGCATGGGATATCTGAAATTTTTCTGCCTATGTTTTCCTCTAGGACTTTTATGGTGTCATGATTTATATTGAAGTCTTTTATCCATCTTGAATTTATTTTGGTATATGGTATAAACTGGTGGTCTACTTTCATTTTTTTTTTTTTTTACATATACAACATTTATTGAAGAGGCTGTTTTTACTCCATTTTATGTTCTGGGCCCATTGTCAAGTATTAACTAACCGTATTGACACAAGTTCATTTCTGGGCTCTCTAATATGTTCCACTGGTCTATGTGTCCGTTCTTAGGTCAGTATTAGACTGTTTTGATTATACTTGTCTTATAATATACCTTGATATCAGGCATTGAGATCCCTCCTACTTTGTTGTTCTCTCTCAAAATTGCTGAGGCTATTTGGGGTTATGATTTCATATAAATTTTTGAAATATTTGTTCTCCAACTGTGATATATGTTATTGGTATTTTGATAGGGATTGTATTGAATCTATAGATTGTTTGGGGTAGCATGCACATTTTGATCATGTTAATACTTCCAATTCATGAACATCTTTTCTTTTTTAATTTGTAAGCATATTTTATAGGTTATTTTTCTGTGTCATTGTTCCATATATTTTTTAAATGTCATTATTTTTTTTTTAATTTTTTTATTTTAATCATTGTTCAAGTACAGTTTTCTCCCCCCGACTCCCATTCCAGTCCACCCACCCAACCCTCCCCCTTCCCCCCCATTACCCCCACCCCTAGTTTTTGTTTATGTGTCCTTCAAATTTGTTCCTGTAAACCCTACCCATTCCCCCCTGAAATTCCCTCTTCATCTTACATGCTTCCATTTATTTGTGTCTTCTTTAATTTCCTTCTTCAGTATTGTGTAGTTCTCTGAGTACCGGTCTTTTACCCTCCTTGTCTAAGTTTATTCCGAAGTATTTCATTTTTCCAGTTGCTATACTTCTTAAACTACTTTTACTACTTTTTACTACTTCTTATACTACTTTTTTTTTCTTAAAAAAAAAATGGTTTTGACCTGGCTGGCATAGCTCAGTGGATTGAGCATGGGCTGTGAACCAAAGTGTCGCAGGTTCGATTCCCAGTCAGGCCACATACATGGGTTGCAGGCCATGACCCCCAGCAACCGCACATTGATGTTTCTCTCTCTCTCTTTCTCCCTCCTTTCCCTCCATAAAAATAAATAAATAAAATCTTTTAAAAAATGGTTTTGTTTTTTGGGGTTTTTTTTTTTGGTATTTCATTGCTGGTGTACAAAAAGGCCTTTGATTTCTAAATATTGATTTTGAATCCCGCTGTTTTGTCACACTCACTTATTAGATTGGGTAGTTTTTCTGTGGAGTCTATAAGGTTTTCTTTCTTAAAGATTTTATTTATTTATTTTTAGAGGGCAGGTGGGGGAGGTAGAAAGAGATGGAGAGAAACATCAATGTGTGGTTGACTGTGACCCTACTTGGGACTTGGCCTGCAACGCAGGCATGAGCACTGAGTGAGAATTGAACCGGTGACCATTTACCATCGCAGACTGGCACTAAATCCACTGAGGCACGTCAGACATGGCTATAGAGTTTCCTATGTCATAGGAAACTGTCATATCATCTGCGAACAGTGATAGCTTTACTTCCTCCTTTCCAATTTGGATCCATTTATTTTTCTCTTCTGATCACTGTGGCTAGAACTTCCAGTGTTGTGTACAATAGGAGTGCTAAAGCAGACATCCTTATCTTGTCCTCAGTCGTAATGGGAAAGCTTTTAGTTGTTTCCTGTTGAGTATGGTGTTAGCTATAGATTTCCCGTATATGGCCTTTATTATGTAGAAGTTTGCTCTCTCTATTCCCACTGTACTGAGTGTTTTTATCATAAATGGGTGATGTACCTTATCCAATGCTTTTTCAGCATCTGTTGATATGATCATTGGTGGGTTATTTATTTGAATTATTTATGTGACGTATTACATTTATTGATTTGTATATATTATACTATCCTTGCATCGTTGGGATGAGTCCCACTTGGTCATGGTATATGATATTTTTAATGTGTTGCTGGATGTGGTTTGCCAAAATTTTTTTGAGGATTTTAGCATCTATGTTTATCAGCAATATTGACCTGTAGTTTTCTATCTTTGTTGTGCCTTCATCTGGTGCTGGAATTGGGATAATACTGGCCTCATAAAAAAGAGTTTGGGAGTATTCCATCTTCTTGATTCTCTATAATAGTTTGAGAAGAATTGGAGTTAGCTCTTCTCTAAATGTTTGGTAATAATCTCCAGTGAATCCGTCCAGCCCATGGCTCTTGTATGCTGGAAGGGTTTTTATTACTACTTTAATTTCACTAGTTGTTATTGGTCTATTCAGGGTTTCTGCTTCTTTTTTCTACTTCTTCTTGACTCAGTTTTGGAGGATTATGTTTCTAGAAATTTGTCCATTGCACCCAGGTTTTCAAATTTCCTGGCATAGAGCTGTTCATAGTAATTTCTTACAATCCTTTTGATTTCTGGTATTCGTTGTAATTTCACCTCTCTCATGTCTGATTTTACTTATTGGGGTCCTCTCTATTTTCCTTGATGAGTCCAGTTGAAGACCTATCGAGTTTGCTTATCTTTTCAATGAACCAGCTTCTGGATTCATCAATCATTTGAATTGTTGTTTTAGTCACCATGGCATTTATTCTACTCTGATCTTGACTATTTCCTTCCTTCTGCTCACTCTTGGCTTGGTTTGTTGTAGTTCCTGTAGTTTTTGTAGATATATGGTTAGGTAATTTATTTGAAAAGTTTCTATCTTTTTGATAGGCCTGAAAGGTATGAACTTCCCTCTCAAGACTGCCTTCACTATGTCTCATAGGTTTTGGTTTGTTGTGTGTTCATTTTCATTTGTTTCCAGAAACTTTTTGATTTCTTCCATGATCTTATTTTATACCCTTTCACTGTTTAATAACATGTTATTCAGTCTCGATATATTTGACTGTTTTTTAGTTTCTTCCTTGAGGGTGATTTCTAGTTTCAAGCCACTGTTTATGCTTAATATAACATATGCATGTTATACTTAATATGCATTGAAAATGCTTAATATGATTTTAATTTTCCTGACTTTCTTGAGGCTTAAATTGTGTACTATCGTGTGATCTGCCTTTGAAAATATTCCATATGCTACTGAAAAGTATGTGTATTTTTGCTTCTTCGTTGTGAAAGGTTCCGTATATATCAGTTAAGCCCATGTGATCTAGTGTATCATTCAGTGTCAATATATCCTTGTTGATTTTTGTTTGGAAGATCTGTCCATTGACAACAGTTGTGTGTTAATACTCAAATACTATGAGTACATTGCTGTCTGTATCTTTCTTAAAGTCTTCCAAGATTTTCCTTATATATTTGGGTGATCCTGTGTTGGGTGAAAATAGGTTTACAATTGTCTTCCTGATGCACGCTTCCCTTGAGAATTATGAAATGACCTTTGTCTCTTTTTATGACATTTGTTTTGAAATCTTTTTTTTCTGATGTAAGCATTGCTACTTAGGCTTTTTTTTTTTTCCCTGTCCATTTGCTTGGAATATTTTTTCTAAGCCTTCACTTTTAGTCTGTGCAGGTCTTTTGTTCTGAGGTGGGTCTGTTGTAGATAGCATACATGTGGATCATGTTTTCTTATCCATTCAGCTAACCTAGTCTTTTGATCAGAGCATTTAATCCATTTCCATTTAATATTACTACTCAAAGGCCCCTTAATCATTCCCAGTTTTCCTTTGGTGCCTCTGGTTCCTTTCTCTCTCACTCTGTATCTTCATCTTCTTAAAGCAATCCCTTCAGTATGTCTTGAAATGCTGGTTTGGTGGAGGTGCATCATTTAAGCTTTTGTCTGGGCAACTCCTTATTTCACATTCCATTTTAAATGACAGCCTTGTTTTGTAGAATAATCTTGGTTGCAGGCCTTTGTTTTCCATTACTAGATTATTTCTTGCCATTTTCCTTTGGCTTATAGTGTTTCCGCTGAGATAACACCTGCTAGGCATATCCAAGCTCCATTGTATGTTGTTACCTGTTTCTCTCTTTCTGGATTCTCTCTTTGTCTTTAAAATTTGGCATTTTAATTATGATGTGTATTAGAATAGGCCTCTCTGGGTTCATACTAACTGGGACTCTCTGTACCTGCTGAATTTTCATGGCTTTTCCCTTCTCCAGGTTAGGGAAGTTTCAGTCATTAGTTTTTCAAACAGGTTTTCTATCCCTTGCTTCATTTCTTCTCCTTTTGGTATTCCTATGATTTGAACATCATTGCATTTCATGTCGTCTTGCACTTCCCTTAAGTTATCCTCTTACTCTCCTTTGCCAGATAGACCTGTGGGGCTCAATGGTGTGATCTCTTTGATCTCCTTGTCTGGATGCTCTGGGGTTGCCATATCTTCTGTTTGTGTGGGTTCTCTTGTTGTAGTTGGGCTCTCTTGTTGGTAGCTCCTTTGTTGGAGGGTTCTCCCATCCAGAAGGCTTACTGGTAATCACAACTCCCACCTGGTCTTGTATTCCGCTGATTGTTAAGTGTGCCCAATCAGTTTTGCAGAGTCTCAGGTCCTGCACGTGACGTAGTGAGGGGTGGGGAAGATTGAGCTCCATTTTCCCTTTCCAATGGTTCAGAAAGGATGAGGACTCAGTCTGGGCTTCAATACTCCATGTGCCCAGTTTCTAGTGCACCTGCTGAGAACACTGTGTGGCCCACACTCTCTTCTCCGCACAGTTGCTCCAGGTTGGCATTGATAAATCACCATGCTTTGTACCCCTTTGATCAATTTTGAGGTGTCCTGACAATCCTTCCTCTTTGCCCAGTAGTGGCGCATGGAAGGTCCCAGACCTGTGTGCCTCAGTTCCCCTTTTAAAAGAAGTCTTGGTAAAAAGGAAGATGGTGTCCGGGTAGGAGGGAGAACATTCCACTTCCCCCTACACACAGGAGAAAATCCTAGCTATCTACAGAGTAAAAGAGCAAACAACCAATATACCTCAACAGATATGAAAATAAGGGACCAAAAACTGAAGCAGAACCAAAAAACCAGACAGTAAGAAGAGAGCTTCAGGACAATAAGATCCCAGGGACCAGCGAGGGTTCCAGGGGGGCTGCAGCCCCAGGCCCCGTGCCCGCTGCCAGGTTTGCCACAGAGTCCTTGGGAGAGAGCCGGGTCAACTGCTCCCTCCCCGGCCAAAGTCTGAGTGGCACCGGGAGAAACCCAGTTGCTAGCAAACACACAGGGGTTGTGAGCACCCTCGGGGTCTGTGGACACCAGCAGAATTGAAAGTCTCGCAATGGGCCTGGACCCCCATAGTCACCGGTCTGGCTGGAGAATTGGGCTGCAGGAGAGGCCAGGCCACTGTATGGAGTGACAGGCTTGAGTAGAAGGAATTTCTCAAAAAGGAAAAGTGAAAAGACAGACACTGTTTGGGGAATTCTCCTACAGCAATAGCTCTGGCCTCCCTGCTACCCAGCCAGGTAGCGATCCCGAGGTCGCGAGGAAGGTTGTGCTTGTGTGGAAGACCCTGGGCAGCCCCCCAGGACTAGGAAGGGTGAGGCAGCCTGACCAAGGGCGCACGTAGGAGTGTACCCCTGCACCCAGCCCACAGCGGTAACCCTGGGGAAAGGCCTGGTTCCTACATCCAAGGTGAAGGGGGAGGTGCCACAATAGCTCCCGAGACAGTGCATGAGACAGTGCACGTAGCTAAGTGCAGATGGGAAGAAAGAAAAGCCATACCAATGGCCTCTCAGCCTGCTGCAGCCAGCAAGACCAGAAAAACTGGTTTGGCTACTTTGAAACCAAAAGGCTTTTTAATTTTATTCTATTTTTACTTTTTAAAATTTTTTTTCTTTTTTAATTTTTATTATTTTTTTCTCTTCAATGGCTTTTTCCTCTCTTTCCTTCTTTCTTCTTTTATTCCTTTTTCCTATCTTTCCCTCAATTTTACCTCTTCTTCCTTCATCTGCCTTTTTTCTCTTAAATACCTACAAGTGAGAGAGGCAAAACAAAACAAAACAAAAAAGAAACAACAACCCTGGAACAGTGAAAAGACCAGAGCTGAACACAAAAAAGGGGCATGTCAACAGCTGCGACAGTGAGAAAAATTTCACTCTATAACTACAGAGAACCTGCAAGTTACTGCATATGTGTATTATTATTATTATTTTCATTATTCTTACATCTTTTATTTTAATAGTATTTTTGTATTCCCCTTCTTTCTGTATAGTCTGCTTTGCTAGGCTGGTTATACTGTATCACTAGACAGGTTAGCCCTGATATCTCTTTCACAGTGTATTGCTAATTTACTGTCCTTCACTTCACTTGTGTCCCATTAGGACACTACTCAAGGCTCTATACTCCCTATTCTTGTTATCTAGATCAAAGAGATTCTGTCATATGATTGTTGCTCTAATATTACTGTAAATAATTGTTGTTCCATGCAATTGTAAAAACTTCACAACACCCCTCCCAGATCTTAGCCACTTCATGGTTTCCTAAACTCTATTACTGTAGGGGTTAACTCTCCTCTCCCACACACTACACCAATTTACTGTCTTTTACTCTCACCTTACCTTAGACTCTGACCTCCCACAACCCCACTGCTTTCTACATCCAACTCACAATCCTTCCTTCCCCAACAAGAGTCTTATCTTCTTTCCATCCTTTCTAAAAATCAGCTACTTGGGTGGAAGATCATGGTGAACACTATACATAGCCAAAGGATCTCCTATCTCTTCTCTACAGCCTGCTACTGTAAATATCATAGAATACTCTCCTGCTGTCTTAAACCATTTGCCTACCCCCCTCAAATGGTCACAAAAAATAGTAGGTGGAAGCAGTGAACACCGGGAAACCCACTGGAAGAGGAAACCCAACAACAAAGGAACCACTAATAGATAACAACAGAAGACGGCAAAGGAGGGAATGGAAACCATACAAACTTCAATCCAGGAGCTATCTGTAAATACAACTAAACATTGGAGACACTACCCAGTACAAACAGCTGAACAAGAGCACGAAAGAATCCTCAAAACCTTCTATACATGGAAGAAACAGCTTCAACAAAACCTGCCCTCACCAGCACAACAAAATACAAGAGGTGGTGGACAGAGTGACCCTCATTTAATCAGCTAGTGGGAAGGAACCACCCAAGAAAGATCCAACAACAATCAAAACCCAAAGGCAAACACAGAGCCCACTTAGATGACAGCCCAAGACCAGGAAGCTCAAGAGATCAAGGAGACTGCACCACTGAATCGCACAGGTATTCTACCAAAGAAGTTCACACCATAAACCCAGGGAGTCAGAACAGATCAACTTAAGAAGCTGAGGCTGACAAGAAGAGTCTCACAAACAATGAGAAGACAAAGAAACAATCCCCACATGAAAGGAAAGGAGGAAATCTCAGAAAGAATATAAATGAAATACATGCAACTCAATTATCAGATATTGAGTTAAAAAGCAATGATTGTCAGGAAGCTCAATTAGCTCACAATGAGCTACCAGAAACTACAGGGAAGCTACAATGAACTCACTGAAAGCTATATCAACAAGAAAACGGAAATAGGAACTATCAACAAGGGCCAAGAAGAAATGAAGAATACAATTTCTGAACTGAAGAACACAGTAGAAGGAATGAAAAGCAGGACTGATGAAGCAGAAGATCGGATCAGTGAACTAGAGGACAAAGCAGAAGTAAACATCCAGAAAGAGCAAGAAAAAGAAAAGAAGCTCAGGAAGAATGAAGATAATATCCATATTATAGGGATACCAGAAAAAGAAGAGCAAGGGATAGAAAACCTATTTGAAAAAGTAATGAAGGAAAACTTCCCTAATTTGGTGAGAGAAAAAGTAACACAAATCCAGGAAACACAGAGTCCCAATTAAGAGAAACCGAAAGAGGCCCACCTCAAGACATATCATAATTAAAATGGCAAAATGCCAAGACAGAGAGAATCTTAAAAGCAGCAAGGGAGAAACAGGAAATAACATACAAGGGAGCCCCAGTAAGGTTAGCAGCTGACTTCTCAATGGAAACACTCCAAGCCAGAAGAGAATGGCAAGAAATATTCTAAGTAATGAGAACCAGAAGCCTGCAACCAAGGCTACTTTACTCAGCAAGGCTCTTAATCAAGATAGAAGGCCACATAAGGAGCTTCCCAGACAAAAGAAGTCTAAAAGAATACACCTCTACCAACCAGCTCTGCAAGAGATGCTAAAGGGACTGCTTTAAGGAAAGGAAGGAAAAGAGAGAGGGAGAGAGAGAGAGAGAGAGAGAGAGGGAGAGAGAGAGAGAAAAGACAGGTACAAAAATGACAATGAATAAGTACCTATCAATAATAACCTTAAACGCAAATGGATTAAATGCCCCAATCAAAAGACATAGAATAGCTGAATGGATAAGAAAGCGTGAACAACACATATGCTGTCTTGAAGAGACCCACCTCAGAACAAAAGACCTAAACAGAATGAAAGTGAAGAGCTCGAAACAAATATTCCAAGCAAATGAACAGGGAAAAAAGCCGGGGTAGCAATACTCATATCAGACAAAATAGACTTCAAAAGAAGGGCCATAAAGAGAGACTCAGAAGGTCACTACATAATACTCAAGGGAAGAATCCACCAAGAAGACAAACATTATAAATATATATGCACACAACATAAGAGCACCGAAATACATAAAGAAAATCTTAGAGGACCTCAAGAAAGATACTGACAGCAACACAATTATAGTAGGAGATTTAACAACCCACTGTTAAAAATGGACAGATCTTCCAAACAAAATACCTACAAAGATATTGTGGCACTGAACAATGCCCTAGAGGAAATGGATTTAACTGATAATATATAGAGCCCTTCATCACAAAGAAGCTAAATACACATTCTTTTCAAATGCACATGGAATAGTTTCAAAGACTGACCACATGATAGGACACAAAGCAAGCATCACCAAATTCAAGAAAATTGAAATTATACCAAGCATTTTCTCTCACCACAAGAGACTAAAACTAGAAACCAACCCCAAGAGAAGAAACCCGAAAAACTCAAAACCATGGACATAGAATAGCATGCTATTAAACAATGAATGGGTCAAGAACGATATTAGGGAAGAAATCAAAAGGTTTCTGGGAACAAATGAAAGCAAACTCACAACAATCCAAAACTTATGGGACACAGCCAAGGCAGTCCTGAGAGGGAAGTTCATAGCGATACAGGCCCACCTAAAAAAGTTAGAAACATTTCAAACAAACGACCTAACCCTACGTCTACAAGAACTCAAGGAACAACAACAGAGACAGCCCAGAGCAAGCAGAAGGAAAGAAATAACCAAGATCAGAGCAGAATTAAATGACATAGAGACTAAAAGCACAATTCTAAGGATCAATGAATCCAAGAGCTGGTTCTTTGAAAAGATAAACAAAATCGACAAGCCTTTAAGCAGACTCATCAAGAAAAAAAGAGACAAAACCCAATAAACACAATCAGAAATGAAAGAGGAAAGATTACAACAGATACCACAGAAATACAAAGCATTGTTAGAAATTACTACGAAGAACTGTATGCCAAGAAATTTGTAAACCTAGATGAAATGGACAAATTTCTAGAAAAATATAATCTTCCAAAACTCAATAAAAAAAGAAGCAGAAAGACGGAACAGACCAATAACAGCAGATGAAACTGAAGCAGTAATCAAAAACCTTCAAACAAACGAAAGCCATGGACTGGACAGTTTCACAAGAGAATTCTACAAAGCATTTAAGGAAGAGCTAACCCCTATCCTTTACAGACTATTCCAAATAATCCAGAATGATGGAAGACTCCTAAACTCTTTTTATGAAGCCAGCATCATCCTAATCCTAAAACCAGATAAAGACACAACAAAGAAAGAATATTTCAAGACAATATCAGCCATTTAGCTGTTGAACATACACGCTAAAATCCTCAACAAAATCTTGGCAAACTGCATCCAACAATACATTAAAAAGATCGTATCGCATGACCAAGTGGGATTCACCCCAGGAATGCAAGGATGGTACAATATTCGCAAATCAGTAAATGTAATACATCACATAAACAAAATCACAGGACCATATGAATACATGCGGAAAAAGCATTTGATAAGGTACAGTGCCCATTTATGATACAAACACTCAGCAACGTGGGAATAGAGGGAGTATACTTCAACATAATAAAGGCCATATATGAGACCTACAGCCAGCATCATGCTCAATGGTCAAAAATTAAAATCTTTTCCACTAAGATCAGGAACAAGACAAGGCTGTCCACTTTCACCAATTCTATTCAATATAGTATTGGAAGTTTTAGCCACAGTGATTAGACAAGAAAAGGAAATAAAAGGCACCTAAATCGGAAAGGAGGAAACAAAACTGTCATTGTTTGCATATGACATGATAGTGTACATAGAAAATCCTATATACTCCACCAAAAAACTGCTCAACCTAATAAACAAGTTTGGCAAAACAGCAGGATACAAAGTCAATATCCAGAAATCAAAGGCATTTTTGTATACCAACAATGAAACAGCAGAAGCAGAAATCAAGAAAAAAAACCCATTCAGTATAGCAAAAAGAAAAATAAAATACCTAGGAATAAATCTAACCAAGGAGGTAAAAGACCTGTACTCAGAAAACTGCACAACACTGAAGAAATTAATTAAGGCAGGCACAAACAAATGGAAACATATACCGTGTTCACAGATCGGAAGAATTAACATCAAAATGTCCATACTACCCAAAGCAATTTACAGATTCAATGCAATACCAATTAAAGTACCAATGGCATATTTCATAGACATAGAACAAACACTTCAAAGACTTACATGGAACCATAAATGACATTGAATAGCTGCTGCAATTTTGAGAAAGAAAAGCTAAGTAGGAGGGATCACAATACCCGATACCGAACTGTATTAAAAGGCCACTGTAATCAAAACAGCCTAGTACTGGAATAAAAACAGGCACATGGACCAGGAACAGAACAGAGAGGCCAGAAATAAACCCAAGTCTCTACGGTCAATTAATATTCGACAAAGGGGACAGCAACATAAAATGGAGTAAAAACAGCCTGTTCAACAAATGGTATTGGGAGAACTGGACAGCTATGTGCAAAAAAATGAAACTCGAGCACCAACTTACGCCATATACAAAAATAAATTCAAGGTGGATAAAAGATTTAAATATAAGCCATGTCACCATTAAAGTCCTAGAGGAGAACATAGAGAGGACTATCTCAGATATTCCACGCAGCAACATTTTTACTGATATGTGTCCCCCAGAGCAAGAGACATAAAGGAAAGAATAAACAAATGGGATCTCATCAAAATAAAAAGCTTCTGCACAGCTAAAGAAAACAGTATTAAAAGAAAAAGAGAACGAACTGTATGAGAAAACATATTTGCCAATGATACCTCAGACAAGGTACCTCAGACAAGGGTTTAATCTCCAAAATATATAAAGAACTTACACAACTCCACTCTAAGAAGACAAGCGACCCAATTAAAAAATGGGCAAAGGACTTGAACAGACACTTCTCACAGGAGGACATACAGAGGATACAGAGCCACATGAAAAGATGCTCAATATCACTAGCTATTAGAGAGATGCAAATTAAAACCACAATGAGATACCACTTCACACCAGTCAGAACGGCCATCATAAAAAAAACAACAAACAAGAGTTGGAGAGGTTGTGGAGAAAAAGGGATCCTAGTGTACTGTTGGTGGGACTGCAGACTGGCACAACCACTATAGAAAACAGTATGGAATTTTTCTCAGAAAACTAAAAATGGATCTGCCTTTCGACCCAGCAATTCCACTGCTGGGATTATACCCTAGGAACCCTGAAACACCAATCCAAAAGAACCTATGCACCCCAATGTTCATAGCAGCACAATTTACAATAGCCAAGTACTGGAAGCATCCTAGGTGCCCATCAGTAAATGAATGGATCAAAAACCTATGGTACATTTACACAGTAGAATTCTATGCAGCAGAAAGAAAAGAAAGGAGCTCCTACCCTTTGCAAACAGCATGGATACAACTGGAAAGTATTATGCTAATCAAAGTAAGCCAGGCAGTGAAAGACAAATACCATATGATCTCACCTTGAACAGGAACCTAAACAACAAAACAAAGAAACAAGCAAAAAATAACAAAAGACACTGAAATAGAGAACAGGCTGAGAGTGTTCAGAGGGAAGAGGTGAGGGAATTTCAGGGGAAAAGGGAAGGGTTTACAGGAACAAGTATAAAGGACACATGGATAAAAAACTAGGGGCGGGTAGAAATGAGAGGGAGGAGGGGAGGGGTGGGTGGGTGGGCTCGGATGGGAACAAAAGATAGAAAATTGTTCTTCAACAATAATTAAAATAAAATTTAAAAAATAAAAGCAAAAATCAAAAAGTCTCTGTTAGAGCCACTGCCTGGCTTTCCACACTGCAACTCTAGCAAATCCAGAGTCTATCTCAGTCATGGCCAGTCGCAGCCCACCTCTTCTCCCAGCCCCAGAAGCTGCCAGAATTACGCCCCCACTCTCTGGGACTTCCTCTCTGGCAACTGCTGCCTCACCTTGGGTGACGCCCAGCTGTGAATGAGTTTGTTGCCTTTTTTCCCCTCAGTGACTTTACTGGAATGGGCCTGGGAAATTCTCCACCCTGGGAGGGGAGTGTGTTTCTAGGCTGCTATCACTGACCCAGCTCTCCTCCAATATTGCCTCTGCAGTATCTGTGGTTTCTGGTGCCATGCCCGGAAACCTTCACCAACCGCCTATAAAACCTCCTTACTACCCATTTCCAATTGTCCTCTGCACACTTTGGCTTCTAAACTTCTTATCAGCTACAATTCTGCTGGCTGTTCATTTTGTTTTTTGGAAGATCAGCTAAGTGTCCCAGTTGGGTGCACAAGCAAGTGGATTTAGGTCTCATCTACTTTGCTGCCATTCTGTAAAGCACTCTTATTTCCTTTTGGGGGGGGCATGCTGGTCCCAAACAACTAAATTGATTTCATGAATGAATTTTAAAAGCAGTGGTTTAGACTACCTTCTTCATCATGTTTTAGAAGGGTGATCTATTCTTAAGTCATTATAGACTACTGAGTAACACTGAATACATATGACTGTGGAGCCATATCATGTTCAACTTAAAATATCTTCTTTTAACAAGTATTCATGTACATCTGGCAAGGTCTGGGTTCATCAAGAAAAGTGTTACTAAACATGGGCTATTAACTGAAGTCTAACAGAACTAAGTCTTTTTCTCTTTCTAATGGCAAAGTGCCCCATGATTCAAGACTGAGTTACTCTGACCACAAATGGAATATTAACAGGCTTTTAAAGATATCAACAGCTGGCCTTTCATTTCAGTAAAAATGCACTGGCATTATTAATTTTTCTCCCCTCAAACAAGATGCCTGCTGGGAAATTCCATGTCTTCTAAAGAAACATTTGACAATAGTTGTCCAAGGGAAAAGGCAAACTCTGGAATTAAAAGCTCAATACAATAGTGTCCAGAAATTCTGCTCATCAAATTGCTGTATCAAAGATGGCAATGATAAAAAGATTGTAAGCAATAAGAGAACACACCTGTAACTCATGTAACTTAACCTCAAATGTAGAGAGAGGCTGTAAAGAAGAACAAAATAAGATTAAGATATAAACACTTACATTTGCATTGTCACTGCTCGGCCAAGAAACATCTCCACTGCTGTAGTCAATTTTGCCTATTCCATTACCAGGATCTGCCTCTAACTCACTGACTATTAATGTGTCACCTAAAGGCTTGGAGGAAGTAATTACAGCTCCATCCTAAAACAGATTAAACACAAACACATAAAAACTTTCATTACTGATTGCATAAAGAAGTAGAGTTGCACTACAAACTCAAGGAGACCACTAAAAGTTGGATATTTTCACACGATCAAGAATGCTCAAAGATTTGAAAGTTAAAAACATAAATAACTACTAATTCCGTGGTTATAAAATGTAAGTAACATTAGAGACAGTTAATGGGACTGTAAATAAAGAAAAAATAAATAATGTATAACTGAACATATGCTAAACCAGCAAGTCAAGGGACCTTGTAACTGTGTGACCTATAAGTCATTTAACCAATTTAGGTCCTAGTTTTCACAACCATAGCATGATTTTTCATTAGGCTAGATGGTCTTACATCCTTTCACTTCTATGACTCTGGCTTTCACTTACAAACATAACAGGAAAAATAGCAAGTCAACAGCTTTTACTCATTTTAAATGGTACAGGCAACTTATCCATTTTGCTTTTTTTTTTTTTTATTTGTATCCTTACCCAAGGACATATTTACTGATTTTAGAGAGC
Source organism: Phyllostomus discolor (assembly GCF_004126475.2). Classification (NCBI taxonomy): domain Eukaryota; kingdom Metazoa; phylum Chordata; class Mammalia; order Chiroptera; family Phyllostomidae; genus Phyllostomus; species Phyllostomus discolor. Next base: position 76,685,343 of record NC_040908.2, read on the forward strand.
AGAAGAAGGAGGGAGAGAAGAGGGGGAGAAACATTGATGTAAGAGAGAAATATTCATCAGTTGTCTCTCATAGGTGCCCTGACCAAGGACCAAACCTGAAATCTAGGCATGTGCCCTGACCAAGAACCCAACCAGCAACTCTTTAGTTTATAGGATGATGCTCCAACCAACTGACCCACACCGACCAGAACCATTTTGCTTTAAAATGAAGTAAAAGGAGCCTTTCATACCCCAAATCTGAATATTATAGGATTTAAATCTAGTTGAGATATAAATGCTGAGCTATTTTTTGAGACCATCATTTCTATACTTACACCTATTTAGTAAAATCTGTTGATATCTATTTTATTTTATTTTCATTTTGTAAATTTTTATTCATTTTAGAGAGAGAGGGGAAGAAAGAGTGAGACAGAAACATCAATTTGTTGTTCCACTTATTTACGCATTCATTGGCTGATTCTTGTAAGTGCCCTCACCAGGAATTGAACCTGTAATCTTGGGGTATAGGGACGATGGTCTAAACGACTGAGCTTCCCAGCCAGGGCCTCTTGCAATCTATTTTAAAATTATAAAAATACAGTCATTAAGAATGTGAGTGTGCTTTAAATTCATCAGACTCAGCTTAAATTCCAGCTCCATCACTTTTGAGCTACATGTTCTCAAACAATTTATTTAATCTGAGTTACTCTAAGTGTAAAACAGGTAGGGGGGACAATATAGTTATCTAATCTCAGAGGGTTGTTACAGAGACTAGAAAAATGCTTGCCCAAGTACTTAGCAAAATGCCTGTCCATTTGTAAAATTTTATATCCCTACTTAAAAACATAATTGCAGAATGAACCTCAAAACAATAATTATATGTATCTAAATACATTTCTGTAATTTGTCCCACCAAAGCAAAAACACTCCCTTAAAAATTATTGTGGGGAGTTCCAGCCAAGATGGAAGCATGGGGAGAAACCCTTCACTTCCTCACACAACCAAAAGGAGGATAACAATCAATCTAAAATCAATAAACAACCAGAAGTGCCAGAAAATCAAACTGCATGGAGCTCCAACAACAAAGGTATCAAAGAAACAGTCCAGCAGTCCAAAAACCAGACCAGTAAGAAGCTGCAGTGAGGTAACGGACTGCGTGAGCAGGGTTGACTGAATGGGAAACTCAGACTAAGAGCTCACTGCGTACTACAGCGGTTGGCGCTGTGGGAGAAACTCCCAAGTGTCACACGAGACTGCACTGGAAAGTGGGCTAGAGACAAGCAAGCCAGTTGTATTGTCCCTCTCTAGCGCCTCCTGTACAGCAAGGAGGGTTGCCCTGCCCTGGTGAATACCTAAGGCTCCGCCCCCTTGCAATTTAACAGGCGCACTGAGACAAAAAAAATATGGCCCAAATGAAAGAACAGAGTAAAACTTCAGACAGAGACCTAAATGATGAGGAGACAGCTAACTTATCTGATGGAGATTTTAAAGCCCTGGTAATCAAAATGCTCACAGAACTCATTGAGCTTGCTCTAAAAATTAAAAAACAACAACAACAACAACAAAAAAACAAATGAAAGATACCCAAAATGAAATAAAGCAAAATATTCAGGGAACCAACAGTGACAGGAAGGAAACCAGGACTCAAGGCAACAATTTGTAACAAAGGAAGAATGAAACATCCAATCAGAACAGAATGAAGAAACAAGAATTCAAAAAAATGAGGAGAGGCTGAGGATTCTCTGGGACAACTTGAACATTCAACATTCGAATTATAGGGGTGCCAGAAGGAGAACAACAACAGCAAGAAACTGAAAACTTACTTGAACAAATAATGAAGGAAAACCTCCCCAATCTGGGAAAGGAAACAGACTTCCAGAAAGTCGAGGAAGTCCAGAGAGTCCCACCAAGGCACATCATCATTAAGTTACCCAATATTAAAGATAAGGAGAGAATCTTAAATGCAGCAAGAGGAAAGGAGAGAGTTACCTACCAGAAGTTCCCATTGGATTATCAGCTGATTACTCAAAAGAAACCCTGCAGGCATGAAGGGGCTAGAAAGAAGTATTTGAAGTCATGAAAGGCAAAGAGCTACATCCAAGATTACTCTACCCAGCAAAGCTTTCATTTAGAATGGAAGGGCAGATCAAGTGCTTCCCAGATAAGGTCAAGTTAAAGGAGTTCATCATCATCAAGACCTTATTATATGAAATGTTAAGAAACATTATCTAAGAAATTGAAGAAGATCAAAAACTATGGACAGTAAAATGACAACAAACTCACAACTATCAACAAATGAACCTAAAAGAAAGGACAAACAATGAAAACAAAAACTAAGCAAACAACTAGAACAGAAACAGAATCAGGGAAACAGAGATCACACAGGTATTTCAATGGGGAGGGAGAAGGGAGGAATGGTGGAAAAGGTACAGGGAAGAAGGAGGATAATTAGTAGGCATAAAATAGATGGGGAGAGATCAAAACTGGTATAGGTAACAGAGGACTCAAAAAACTTACATGTACAATCCATGGACATGAACTAAGGGGGGGGAATGCTGGAGGGTTTGGGGGGCAAGGCAGAGTGGGGATAAAGAGGGAGAAATTGAGAAAACTGTAATATCACAATCAACAAAAAATACTTAAAGAAAAGAATTATTGTGGAACAAAGAAACACTAAATCATAAGCAAGCAAATAATCAGAAGCCCACATTTCTTTTAGTTAATCATTAGTTCTGTAACATCTTACAAAGGACCTCCTGCTAGAAAAGCAACATAACTTTTTCAAAAGGCAACTGCAACATTCTCGAACACATTCCTCAAAGAACACACTCCAGCAAAAAAGCTGGGTAGTACTTTTAATAGTGTTGCTACCTGGGCAGAGCCTGTGGCTTTGGATAACTGCTCTTGCAGCTGAGGAATGTGTTTCTTGGCCTCTTGAATCTCTTTTAGCAATCTTTCGGCAGGTGTTCTGTTGTAATCTTCCTGTAATAACTGAAAAGTTATAAAAATATTTTGATACTAATTATTTATGTCAAGAAAATAGAGAAGAAGTCTATTCTTAATCAAATAGCTGATGGACTGATTACAATACTGTTTGATTGTGATTATAATAAATACCAACTCATAATTTGGCCTGTAAACAGCCCTTCCTTAGTTTAGTACCTGTAGCCGTTCCTGTTCTTTCCGTAACATTTTTCTCAATATTTCTACTTTCTGGTTATGAACCACATTGTTTTCTTCCTAGAAAAAGATTAAACAAACAAACAAACAAAAGAACCAATACAGGGAAAGTGAAGCTAAAATAAAATGAAAACAAGACATATTATGTTATGCCTCAGCTCTAATTTTAATACCTATTAAGATTTTCTTTATTTCTAGCACTTACAAAGTTAGACTTTTTTTAGACATGACACTAAAGATAAAAGGCAACAGGGAAATTTCAGCCCTTTTCACTTTTACTAAACTAGATCAAGGAAACATTAAATATTGTTATTAGTTGGAAAAACAAAGTTGCCTTAAGTATAAAAATAATACTAATATTTTCCCTTCTTTAGATCTTTACTATCAATCCCCATGAATGGCTCAAATTCCCAGTACTTCCTACCTGAAATACTAAGATAGCTCCCTAATTCACTTCACACCATCTTCCTTATTTCAAAACCCCTTATTTTATCAAATTAGTCTTCCTAAAATCCTGTTATACTCATATCACTGTCTTGCTCAAAAGAAGTTTTACTGGCTGTCACTGCCTATCCAGTTACATGTAAAGCAGCCTGGTAGTTGTGATTTTTGAAAACAGTCTTATTTTTTCAAGCTCATTTCCCATTACATAAATCCTTAACAGGCTCCAAGCAAACAACAGTCCTAGCTAATTCTACTTCCCACAAGTGGGTTAACCCTCCTTTCCACTGCCACCACTGAAATGTTACCTGTTTTTCAAGGCTCAATTCAAAAAACAGCTTTCCACGAAGTCCTTCCTTATCACAACTGGATATACTCTTTTGCCCTCCTTTGAATTCTTTAAAACTTAATATTTTTTGCCCTCATGTCACATTCTGCCTTTGTACTATAATTACTTGTATAGTCTTAATTCAACCTCAAACAACAAAGGTTTATTAAGCACCTACCATATGCAAAACACTATCAGGGATGTCCAACCTGAGGCCTATGGGCCACATGAGTACCAGGATGGCTATCAATGCAGCCCAACACAAAATTAGCGATTTACTTAAAACATTATGTGATTTTTTTTGTTATTACGTGTCACAATGTATTTAATGTGTGGTCCAGGACAACTCTTGTTCTTCCAGCATGTCCCAGAGACAACAAAAGGATGGACAGTCCCAACTATATTCTTTTTTCAGGCACTAGGGACTCAACAGTAAACAAACAAACAAACAAACAAACAAAACCCTCATCTTCTCAAAGTATATATTATTAGATAATAAGGACCTTGAACATTGGATTTCTTAAATATTTTTGTGAATGGCAACCTGTTCTCTGTATGGCAGGTATTTAATATTTGTTGAATTAAATCTCCTATATCAATACTCAGTAACTATTCCAAATTACAATTGTCACTTGAATAATGTGGGGGCTAGGGATGCCAACCCCCAGGCAGTCAAAAATCTGCATGTAATTTCGGACTCCCCCAAAACTTAATTACTAATAGCCTATTACCGAGTAGAAGCCTTACCAATAAGTTGATTAACAATTTTTTTATATGCTAGAGGTATAATATACTGAGTTCTTGCAATAAAGGTAGAGAAAATCATAAGGAAGAGAAAAACATTTATAGTACTATATGTATTTATTGAAAATAATCCATGTATAGCGGATTTAAAACCCATGTTGTTGAAGGGTCAACTGTATGATGTAATTATTATATTAGAAAGTTACTTTCTAGAATCTTGCACTTAAATGTATTTATCAGTTCAGTACTTCAAAAATTATGCAACTGAGCATTTACAATGAGTTTTTCCCACTCACCTCCATGAGTACAGGACTAGTAATTCTCTCCATATTCCCAGATGTTCCAGGTGAATGAGGGGATGTCACAATGGGAGACATATGTCCAATGACCAATGACTCTACTTCAGAATCAGAAAGTGGAATTTGGGCTGACCCAGGTGGGCGTCCCTGAACAGTGAGAGCTACATAGGAACCAGCTTGGGGTGAGGAGATAAAAGGGGAATGAAGGGAAAATAACATTGTAAAAATTTTTTTACAACATTTCACTACTTAGTCTTTGACATTTCTAAGATCCAGTCATGTGCAAAAGTTTCATCATCTGCTAATCACTTATCCACATAAAAAGAACCCAATCTTTTTTATGACTCTTCTAAAAATCTAAAAGAATAACTTCATTTTCAGATAGCAAATTATTACTTATAGCATTACTTAAAAGAAAATAAAATTGATAACCCTCAGATTTTAATTAGAGTGAGTTAAAATCAATCATCTTCTAATGGCTATGTTTAATTAATTTTTTTTAAGATTTTATTTATTTATATTTATTTTTAGAGAGGGAAGGGAGGGAAATAGAGAGAGAGAGAAACATCAATTTGCGGTTGCTGGGGGTTATGGCCTGCAACCCAGGAATGTACCCTGGCTGGGAATCGAACCTGGGACACTTTGGTTCCCAGCCTGCGCTCAATCCACTGAGCTACGCCAACCAGGGCTTGTTTAATTAATTTCTTAAATGCAAATTTTAAAAATCATATTTTAAGATGATAGTAATTAGGTAGAATTTAATTTTCTAGAATATAATGATGCAATTTTAAATTAACTTTACAAAATAAAACTGACAAAAAATATGCAACAAAAACCGGGAAAATACTCAATAAATAAGCACTGAGTTTTCATTTTTAAAATTTGGGGAAGACAGAAATTCACTAGGTATATTACAGGGAAAAAATAAAAACTACAGAAAGAAAAATTAACCATAACCAGAAATACTCAACAGAAGTCATTCATTTTTTATCTAGCATCAATCAGAAATGAGGCTTTCCAAATAAAGGATTTCTTTAGGTAAATGAACTCTGATAGACAAAAATCTTTCTCTTATTACACTTTTCAATGGAACTTTTAAATGTATTTCACACCTTTTTGCAATTTAACCTGATTGCGGAACTCACAGTCAGTTATTTCACCATGTTTGAGTTTCTAAAAACTTTTTTTTATTTTACACCTAGTGGTCATAAATGTTATGAATGTTATGAAATTTTAAGTTTATATATTCTTCAAGGTTTTCCAGTTCATCCATGCCATTGCATCCAATTTCTCATTCTCTTCTTTCTTAGGTGGCTTTAAGACATTCCTTTTGAATATATGCTTTCAATATTACCACGATAAGAATATTATAATCAACTACACAAATGAAGTTGACATAAGATAATTATTAAGAATTTTCATCTCAGACTTTCCTTTTAATTCAGGAGTGAGCAAACACTAGTCAAGGGACTTAACCTAGCACACAGACTGTTTTGGCAAATAAAGTTTTATTGCCACAGCCATACCTATTCACTTACATATGTTTATTGTTCTTTTCATGCTATAATGACAGAGTCAGGTAGAAAACCATACAGCCCACAAAGCCTAAAATATTTGCTATATGGTCTATTATAGAAAATATTTGCAAATCCTTGCTTAAGGGATTGGGAAAACAGAACAGAATAACATTCACCTACATTTGATTAACTTTACCACCTCCAAATGATTTGAATGAGTCACCAGTGTTCCATTCACCTGCAAGAAAATGAAAATAATGTATGTCAGATACATTCTATTGAGACAATGAGAAAACTGATTTCAGGGATTACTATACACAATATATACAATTATAATATAGTAAATAAAGTTATGTATATATTTGTAAAATATTCACTTCTCCATTATTCTATAAGTTATACTCAGCAACAAAATGAACTTGAACACACAAAAAGGCCTTGATTTAGAGGGCAATACTATGTATTCACCATGACAGATGACAAAACATGTCATGCAAATGATTTACAAATCCTTCACAGTGGAGGGCTCTTGCAAATAGAAAACATTTCTTTGCTTACATTTATAAATTCAGTAATTTGTCAAAATCATAATGTATTTTTGAAACATGAAAAAATAAGTATTTCCAAAATAACATTCAACTTACTTTCTGTTTCCTAATTATGACCTAACCTTTACAAAGAAAATTAATTTTAAGAGGTTAAATGTAGGATATGTTATCCAAAGTCTCCAATAAACAAAACAAATTAAGGTATACCGAACATGGATCTAACATTAAAACTACTTTTTCTCTGACACAAATGATACTGATTTTTATAAGTTCAAATATATCAGTATATAAAATAGAGGTAAAAGTACATTCATTGTGACTACCAGAGATTACTTGTTAATCATGTTTAATCTTTGAACCACTATTGTAGTTACATACACCACAGACACATGTAAATATGCATTATAATAGCTTTTTTCCCCTGAAAATAAATACTTTTTATTGTAGATATTTTTCATCATAGGTACACAAATTCTTTTTAAAAGCTGCAGATAATATGCAATTTATTTCTATAGCCCAAAATTTGTAAGTTTTCAGTATGATGAAGCTGAAATAAATTTCCCTGTACATATATCGTTTCATGTTTGTACACTTATTTCCTTACATATGTTCCTAAAAGCAAAATTGCTGATCAAAGATACATACTTAAAGTATGTAATTTTTGATACACATTCATTAATTTCCATTCAAACAAATTTTACCTACTTTACAAGGTCTGTCTAGAAAAAGTACAGCTAGTGTTAATATGAGAACAGTTTGCATGACATCAACTTAACCTGGCAGCCAAGGAGAGTGGACTGGAATGCACATGTGTGAACAATGATGACTTCACTGTACTAGTCAGTGGGACTGATAGACCCTGCTGAGTAAGCATGTGTACTGTGTGGCCATCCCATTCAAAATGACTGAGCAAGTAGAGCAACAAATCTGCATCAAATTTTGTGCTAAGCTTGAACATTCCTCCATGGAAACTATTTGGATGATTCAAAAGACTGAAGCTGTGGGCAACTGGTGACTAACAGTTTCATCATGACAACATGCCTGCTCATGCAGCATGTCTTGGGCAGAGTTTTGGTGAAACATCAAATCACTCAGGTAACTCAGCCCCTCTTTTAGCCCAGACTTCTGGCTTTTCTCAAAACTAAAATCATCTTTGAAAAGGAAGAGATTTCAAACCGTCAATGAGATTCAGGAAAATACAATGGGACAGCTGATGGTGATTGGGAGAACTGTGTGAGGTCCCACTCAGTGAGATGAAAATTTGTTGCTAAAAAATTATTCATTCAAGCCTTTTATTATGCCTTTCAGTATAGGGCTATACTAATTTTAAATTAAGTACATTTTTATAGTTCACCCATAAGTCAAGTGTTGCTTTTAATAAAAATCCACATGAAAAAAATCAAACTATGGTTAACATATGCTGTTTTTTAAAATTCTACCATAAATTCTATATTAGTCTTTTCCTTACCTTGATGATTCGATCACCTGTCTGTACTCCAGCTCGCATGGCTGCTCCATCTGTAAGACAAATCAATTACTTAAAATGTAACTCATTTGAATTGATAATCTTCTTGAAACAGAGGCAGCATAACCAAGGGCTTAAAGAACATGGGCTGTAAAGTCATACACTTACATTCAAATGCTGTCTCTATCACTCAGTAGTTGTGTGACCTTGGACTGTTTTTATGGTTTTTAACCTAAGTTTCAAAATCATTTATAAAATAGGGATAAAATATACCTACCTCAAATTATCACATCCAACATAAAGGAAGTATTCAATAAATGGTAATAGCAATACAAAAATATTCTTGTTTTGGAAAAAGAACAGATATTTTTGAGCCTACAACCATCTGCGTAGTCTGTTTCTACCAAAATGTTTTTATAACACAAACTTCTGTAAGTGATGATGCATAAAGTACCATGAACAAGGGTTATGTGATTTCTAAAACTATAAAGTACACAGAAAATCAACTGGCAGAAATGCATGCCTCAAACTACGACACTAAAGAAAAATCTAGCAAAACAAGTCATGTAACCTGAAACCTATGTCATTATTTTATTCTGGGCAAAAGACTTTATTTAAGCTTTTCTATTCTTACTCCGTTTGCTTTCAAGTGACAAGACAATTTGAAAAAATCTTGCCTTCTTTGACAGACTGTACAAAGACTGGATTGTCTCCACTGACCGTCAGCCCAAATCCATTGTCATCCTTCTGGATGATCACACAACGCTGAACAAGACCTGCTCAAGAACCAAAGGGTAAAAAGAGAAGAAAGAGAAAAACAAAGAAAAAAAAGACAGTAATTATATATTAATAATGAAATGTATCATTTCTGGAGAAATACAAGATAGTACATGAAACCCAGATATAAAATAAGAACACTAACTCCATGAACAAAACAAACACTACAACATCACAACATCATATATATTGGTTTCTCACTGCAGAGGCACAGTAAAATTGCTCCAAGATTAAAAACAGCTATGGCAAACTGGAAAAGATGAAGTATTAGAGAGGAGATAGAAGAAAAGTACATTAACATTTTATCCTACTTTGTATCATATAAAATTCTTTCCTACAACCCTGTGTTTTTGTGCTCTTATTGGTGTTTAACATCCTCCCCTCAAAATAAAAACATTCTAAACATTAAGCTACAAGCAGCCCATAGTAAACTCTAGAGAAATGCAATTTTACTCTCAGGAAAATATGCTTAGAAAGGAGATGCTTGCAGAGCATGTGCAGCTCTTCTCCCAAAAAAGAGGTAAAAATGAAAAAATTCATAGGGAAAAAAGATCTTGGCTCAAAGAAAAAAAGAAAGGAGAAAAAAGCAGAAAAGAAAAAAATCTGTGAGCTCAACCAGTTCTTTTATCTCTTTCATATACTGACCTGACTCTTACAGGAGAATTCATTTTCTTTCCAGTTAAAAAAGTAAATGACAGTTGTCAGGGCAAGGTGAGAGAGGACTCAATCAAAGGAATGAATATGTCATGGAATAGAATATGGAATATGTCCTGATTAGTGCCTAGCTGTTTTACTATGTATGGGTCAGATATGATCATCCTGAACTCTGTGTTAACCAGATTTAATACATACTTTCAGTTTTACAGAATCTAATAATTTCACCAAAACTCAATATATAAATACATGTAAAATAATACAAGTATAATGATGATTAGAAAATATACTTCAAAAACTTTATACAGGGCCATGATTTTTTTATATAAGTCTGGTGTACAAAACAAAGGATATGTTAAATATTGCATATATAGATTTATATATATGAGATTTATATAGATTTATATATATGAGATCAGTCCAAAAGGTATCCAGCCATGTAATATGAAAAAATAGAGACATTCATTGAAGAAGATACAAGAAACATTGTAGATAGGACAGTGACGCCTCAGTCCCCTTCAAAATAGGCATCTTGGGATCTCACACAGTTCTCCCAATTGCCATCAGCTGCTCCATCGTGTTTTCCTGAATTTTACTGACAGTCTGAGATCTCTAGCCATTTAAAGGTGATTTTAGTTTTGGGAAACGCCAGAAGTGACAGGGTGCCAAATCTGTATGGGGACTGAATAACCTGCTGATTTGACGTTTCACCAAAAGACTCTGCACAAGAAATGATTCATAAGCAGGCACACTGTCATGATGAAGCTGTCAGTCCCCAGTTGCCCATAGCTTTGGCCTTCTGAATCATCCAACCAGTTGCCCATAGCTTTGGCCTTCTGAATCATCCAAATAGTTTCCATGGAGGAATGTTCAACCTTAATGCAAAATTTGATGCAGATTCACTGTTGCTCTACTCGCTCAGTTATTTTGAATGGGATGGCCACACTGTACCCCAGTTCACTTAATGGCATCTACCGCCCCACTGACTAGTACAGTGAAGTTGTACTAGTTTCATGCATGCACATTCCAGTCCATTCTTCTTGGCTGCCAGGTGACATTAATGAACTCTTCTCATTATTATTAACAATGGCTGTACTTTTCCCAGACAGACCCTGTATAGGTTTCTTGCTGTTAATGAAATATCACAAGTATGTGGGCCTACTACAGATAAATAACTGAAATAACTACATTCCAGCATGGACAATAGGAATCTTAAATTTACAAAAATTAACTTAAAGCAGATCATGGACCTAAACAAACAGATAAAATTTTTCATGAGAAACCACAAAAGAAAATCTTCAAGACCTTAATGTAGTCATAGATTTTTTAGGAGGAAAATGCATCAACTACAAAAGGAAAAAAAAAATGGTACATTGAACTCAAAATTTAGAACATCTGCTCCTCTAAAAGACACTAAGAAAATGAAAGGCAAGTCACAGACTGGGAGAAAATATTCACAAAACAAGTATCTGATAAAGAACTTATAACCATATTAAAGAAAAAACAACTCTATAATTCAAAAGTAGAAGACACTTTAAAAGGGACAAAAAGATTTGAAAAAACACATCACAAAGAAAGATATGCCAATGGGCAATAAGCACATGCAAAGGTGCTCAACGTCTGCAGTCATCAGAAAGATACAAATTAAAATCACATTGAGGATACCATTATACACAAATTGAAATTGGTAAAGAAAGAAAGAAAACTTAAAATACCAAATGTTGGCACAAATGTGGAACAACCAGAATGTTCATAAATACTGATGGAAGTGTAAAATTATACACTATGAAAAACAGTTCAGAAATTTCTTAGAAAAATAAGCATACATTTACATATGTATGCCAACAATTTCACTCACAAGAGAAATGAAAACTGATGTCCACAAAGACTGCTACACAAATGTTGATAGTTTTTGTTCATAAAAGCTCAAAACTAGAAAATAAAACAAGAACTACTCCTGTAACAGAATACACTCATGTATGCATGTATTCATGTATCAATTGCAAAAACATTTATGCTAAGCAAAAGAGGGCAATAAACACTATATGAATGTGATGTAAAACAGACAAAACTAAACTATAGTAACAAATCAGATTAGTGATTGCCTAGGAGCAGGATAGTGAGAATGACTGCAAAGGAACATTAAGGAACTTTTGGGGATGGTGGAAATATCCTTTATCTTAATTGAGGTAAAAGTTCCATGAGTATACTCATTTCTCAAAACTCAATGAACTGAACATATAAAATGGATTCATCTTATTTCATGTAAATTGTACCCCAAGAAATGATTTTCTTTTTTTCAGAGAGATTTTTTTTGAAAAATTTAACAAGGTTTTATTTATTTATTTTTATTTTTAGAGAAGGGAAGGGAGGGAGAAGGGGGGGGGGGGGGGGGGGGGGGGGGGAGAGAGAGAGAGAGAGAGAGAGAGAAACATCAATGTGCGGTTGCTGGGGGTTCGTGGCCTGCAACCCAGGCACGTGCCCTGACTGGAAATCGAACCTGTGATGCTTTGGTTCGCAGCCCGCGCTCAATCCACTGAGCTACGCCAGCCAGGGCTAAGAAATGATTTTCAACATTACCCCTTAACTCAAGGTGAATCTGAATTCACCACTCCCATGAAACAGTAAATTGTAATGAGGGTAAAGGAAAGATAACCCATTTGAATTAAACCGTCTTCCTTTGCTTAATGTTGATTCCTTGTTAGTGAAGATTTAAGAGCTTGTGTGTTTGTGTATTTCATTTTAATATAACGAACATACAGTAACTAATTTAATCCCTGACATATTTAAGGGCTCATAAATGTTAAATGTCATTTTATTATGATTGAGTGTAGGTTGCCTTGAAATTTCCTAATCAAAAATATATTACTTGTCTATCAATGCTTTCAATTAAAAATCTATTAAAAATACTTTTCTGTTAACAAAGTCCTATCACTTTTGCAAATTCTCCTCTAAAAGGATCAATCCTCATTTATATTTTTGTCTAAATTTTGTAACAAATTAGTTTTACTTTTTGCCTTATTTTTTGTTGTATTTTTATCCATTACCATTTATACCCCTATACCCTCTTCCACCTCCAACCATTGTGCACCCCTCCCCACAATAACCACACTGTTGTACAAGTAAATTAGTTTTAAATGAAAGAGGTAGAGAGAATGAAAACTGAACAGAGGATGTTCAGAGTAACTTCAGGAGATAAGAGACAAGAGGAAGGTCTCAAGAAACTGGACATCTCGTATAAGCTTTTCCTGAATATCCATACCGGTAGATGAGTTCTTACAGACACCCACTGCACCCTCTATTTACTTCATAGTGCCATTTGATGTGTATTAGTTTTTATGCTTTCATAAGATTTTATGCTCCAAGGGTACAGGGACTCTGTCTTATTTATAATCTTATCTCAGGATCTGATATATGTTTTGGCATAGAAAAAAACTTTTAAAAAATTGTTAATAAATAATAATAATTGCAAAACTAGAGGAGTCTAGGAATGGATGGAATCACAGAAAGGGAGGTATATTAGAGGAAAAAAAATAACCACCACACACAGTTAGCTTTAACAAATATGCCTAGGGTTCTAACAGACTTTTAAGGATTGAGTAAATATAATGAGATTCCCTCAAAATACTGCAAACCAGTTTTCTCCAATTCAAAATGGTCCAGCCTGATAATTTTTCCTTTTAATTCTACATCAAAAGATGAGGAACAAAGGATAAAGAGGAAAAGGATAAAGAACTATGTACACATCCTATTCATCTTTCTTCTCTACCCAACCCCACTTTATTGTCCATGTATTATTATTTTAAGTCCATCTGCTAATCTGAAAATCTGATGTACTTTAAGAATTACTAGACCAATATAAAAAGAAAACATACCTTATATATATACAATCCATTCAGAATCTATAGATTTCAAATCTACCCCATCTGTACAAACTTAACTGAAAACTAAGCTGTGATATCATTCAAAATTCAAAAATCCAATCTCTCAAATGCTTAGATCTATTAGTTCCTTCTGATTCAAAATCAAATAACATGTTTCTCCAGGGGGAAGATGGCAGGGAGACAGATACATGGTAACAGAATCCACTTTCCCTGGCCTACAGATGGAACACCTAGCCCACCTTCTGAGGAACAGAGTGAATAGCCAACAGTGCTCAGATGAAGGATGGAGGCCAAAACTGTATAGAACATTGAAAAATTAGATAGTAGGAGATTGTTTTGGGACAAAACACGAGATCCTTGGTAGAGAGCCAGGTCACTGACTTCCTCCACTGCCAAACAAAGGGGTTTGAGCAGCACCAGGATGGACTTGGATGCTTCAAGTCGCTGAGGGGAATAAGGACGAAGTGGCAAACACACAGGGGCAGTGTGCACCCGCTGAGAATGTGGATGACGGCTGGGAGAGTTGGGCCATGATGGACCCTGACCTGGTGAGTCCCCGGTCTGGTTGGGTTTGGGCTTGGGCTGTGTGAGAGGCCAGGTGCTTGTTTGGAGTAGCAGGCTTGAACAGAAGGACTTTTTCAAAAAGAAAAAAAAAAACCACACCAAGGCACTCAGGGGCTGTTCAGGGAATTCTCCCATGGCAGCCACCCCAGACTCCCTGGGCTGAGGCCCTGCAGCTTCCACAATCTTGGCGGTGGGCACACCTCTGCTGCCAGGACTGCAGCTACAACCCTAATGCCAGCCACAGAGGCAGAGTGCACCAACTGCACTGGAGCCCCCACTGGTGCGCCACCAAGCCAGCCAGTACACACCCCACATGGCTGCCCCTGCTGCAGTGTAAGCTGGTATGTGTCCCACACTGCTGTCCCAAGACTGGGTTCCCTCTGCACAGGTGGGGTGGGGGGGTCTAGTGCTTACACCTGAAGCCCTGGGGATGTCCTGCGCTGGACCCCCTGGTCCAGCAGCTGCTGATCCCACCCCAGAAGTGCAGCTCCAGCGCTCATGCCCGCAGTCTAGGGAAGGAGCAAGCCAGACCAAGACCACATGGCCCACTGGTTGCCCATCCCACCCCTGTAGCAGAGACCAAGCACAAGCAGCAGCCCCCCACCCCCCATGGAATGCACCTGACCCCACAACATAGAAGCACCACATGCCCAACCCCACTGCCTAAGCACAGCAGTACAGGAGGTATGATCCCTCGGCTCCGCCAGGGCAGCCACCCTGCTCTGCAGGAACACAGGCTCACTAAGAGGAAGGCAGAGATGACCCAGCAGAGGAGAGCAACAGAGCTCGGGGAGCCAGCAATCCCCAGAAACACTTAACTCAATGGGGGAACCGAACTACCCTGAAGAGACTCCGAGAGTCCCTAGCAAAGAGCAAAAAGGTTGTGTGTGAGTTGCCCCTAAATGGTGCACTTCAAGGACAGCACAACTGGTGGACTGAAGGCATAGGCTGGATGCAGAAGGACACTGGGGGCCTGGGGGCCAACTGAGGAACTGGGCAACTGTGGAGAGTATAGTGTAGCTCAGATCTGGCCCTCGTCGCCATAAAACCACAGGAAGGGAGAAAAGCTAAACCAATCCCCCCTTACCCTGCTGCAGCCAAGAAGACCAACAGAACTGGCTTGGCTAGTTTAAAGCCAGCAGGAGGCTTGTTTTTTATTTTTTATTCTTCCTTCCTTCCTGTTTGTTTTTAATACCCAAAAGTGAGACATTAAAACCTGCTGTGAAAGGATCAGAGTTAGACCCCAGTGTTAGAGAAGTCATCTCAACAACTGTGGCAGTGAGACAAATTTCACTTTGCTATTCCAGAGAAGGTGCAATTTGTTGTATATTTATATTATTATTATCATTTCATTATTTGTTCATCTTTTACTTTTTTTTAAAGATTTTATTTATTTATTTTTTTAGAGAGGGACAGGAGAGAGGGAGGGAGGGAGGGAGCGAGAGAGAGAGAGAGAGAAACATCAATGTGCAGTTGCTGGGGGCCATGGCCTGCAACCCAGGCACGTGCCCTGGCTGGGAATCGAACCTGTGATGCTTTGGTTCGCAGCCCGCGCTAAATCCACTAAGCTACGCCAGCCAGGGCTTCATCTTTTACTTTTATTAGTACTTTTGTATTTCTCTTCTTTCTGTTTAGTTTTCTTGACTTAGATTGTTAAATTGCTTGGTTTGACTGTTTCCCTTGTTCTCTTTCATAGTGTATTTTTAATTTTCTGTCTTTCACTTCACTTGTGTTCCATTAGCACACTACTCTAGGTCTTATACTTCCTATTCTTGTTATTCAGATCACATAGTTTCTGTCATATAACTGTTGCTCCATTACTACTATAAATAATTTCTATTCCATACAATTGTAAATACTACAAAGCACCACTCCTGGATCTCAACTCACTTCACTGTTTTTGGACCTTTTTACTGTTGTGGTGAACTATTCACTTGCATACTGCACCTATTTTCTATCCTTTACTCTCACTATATCTCATAATCTGACCTCCCACAAGCTCACTGCTTTCTAGAACCAACTCACAATTCCCCCTGACACACACACACGTCTTATTTTTTTTCCCACCCTTTCAAAAGAGTGGCTAGTTGAGTGAACACTATATATATCCAAAGGATCTCCCATCTCTTCTCTACCGGCTGGTACTTTAAATACCATGGAACACACTCCTGGATGTCTTAAACTATTTTGCATTCCCCCTCCAAATGAGCAGATGGGAGCTGTGAACACCAGTACACTGGATGGAAGACAAAACGCACCAACAAAGGAACCACCGACAGATAACAACAGAAGAGGGTGAAGGAGGGAGTAGAAGCCACACTAACGTCAACCCAGGACCAATCTGGAAATAAAACTGAATGGTGGAGAAATTACCCAAACCAAACAACAGAACAAGAATGAGAGAGAACCCTCAAATCCTAGTACCAACAGAAAAACTAGCTTCAACAAAACCTATCCACACCTGCAGAACAGAACACAAGACTTGGTGGACAGAGTGACCATCACTTAACCAGCTGGTGGGAAGCACCCACCAAAGAAAGACCCAACAACAATCAAAAACCAAAGACATACAGAGAACAAACATAAATGACAGCCCAAGACCAGTGAGCTCAAGAGATCAAGGAGACTGCACCACTGAATCTCAGAGGTCTTCTACCACAGAAGTTCACACCATAAACCCAGGGAGTCAGAACAGATCAACTTAAGAAGCTGAGGCTGCCAAGAAGAGTCTCACAAACAAACAATGGGAAGACAAAAAAAAACAATCCCCACATGAAAGGAAAGGAGGAAATCTCAGAAAGAATGTAAATGAAATAGAGGTAACTCAACTATCAGATACCGAGTTAAAAGCAATGGTTATTAGGAACCTCAATGAGCACACAGAGAATTACCAGAAACTACAGGGAAGCTACAATGAACTCACTGCAAACTATATCAACATGAAAAAGAAAATAGAAACTATAAACAAGGGCCAAGAGGAAATGAAGAATACACATTCTGAACTGAAGAACACAGTAGAAGGAATGAAAAGCAGGATTGATGAAGCAGACGATCAGATCAATGAGCTAGAGGACAAAGCAGAAGTAAACATCCAGAAAGAGCAAGAAAAGCAAAAGAGGCTCAGAAAGAATGAAGAGGGATTCAGAGAAATGCAAGACAATATGAAACGTAATAATAGCTGTATAATACGGATATCAGAAGGACAAGAAGAAGAGCAAGGGATAGAAAACCTATTTGAAAAAGTAATGATGGAAAACTTCGCTAATTTGATGAGAGAAAAAGTCACAAAAATCCAGGAAACACAGAGTCCCAATCAAGAGGAACCCAAAGAGGCCCACAATTACAAGGGACCCCAAAAAGGCTAGCAGCTGACTTCTTAATGGAAATGCTTCAAGCCAGAAGGGAATGGCAAGACATATTCCAAGTATGAGAACCAGAGGCCTGCAACCAAGACTAGTTTATCCAGCAAGGCTCTCAATTAAAATGAAAGGCCAAATAAGGAGTTTACCAAAGAAAAGAAGCCTCAAAGAATATTACCTCCTCCAAACCAGCTCTGCAAGAAATGCTGAAGGGTGTGCTTTAAGAATAGGACAAAAAACAGTGAAAGAGAGAGGAATGAAGGTACAAAAAAGGGGCAATAAGTACCTATCAATAATCATCTTAAATGTAAATGGATTAAATGCCCCTATCAAAAGACAAAGAATAGCTCAATGGATAAGAAATCATGACCCACACATAAGCTGCCTACAAGAGACCCACCTCAGAACAAAAGACCTACATAGACTGAAAATGAAGGGCTGGAAACAAATATTTCAAGCAAATGGATGTTGGGAACTGCCCTGCCTGGTTTTAGAAGCTGTAACCTCCTCATGGCTAAGGCTGAGTGAGAGACCTTGGGACCATAGGCCACTACAGAGACAAAGCTTATCTCCCTGGCAGGGACGCTGCCTCTGCCCCTTTCACTTCACCCTGCCTGGCCCCCAGTGCATGATAGGGTAGCCCATGACAGGTAAGATTCCTCAAGAGAGGGGAAACCTAAGACAGGCACAATCACGAGGGGGCCCTCAGGGAAGGACTTGGAGGGCTATAGAAAAAGGACATGATGGACCTTTGACCCTTGGCTCTGACATAGCCTGAGTCCTCATTCTGCCTGCAAGAAGTCTCCTAATCTTTTGGCTGCCATACTTCCCCTGACTGACATAAGCCTAAAACAGTGACATAGAGGGCTGCACACCCTGTACTGGAAAGGGCAGGTTCCCCGAGCCTAAGAAAAAATGCATAAAATCCTGTGAAACCTGCTTTGCTAAGAATGCTCTCAATTTTCTGATAAGGATCCAAGCAGGATACGAGTTTGTTTCCCAAAGTTTTGTGGCCCTTTAGCTAATAGACCTTGACTCGGAATAAGCCCTCATAGTTCTTTGCGTGTTATCTATTCTTGGATCCTTACTGCCTGACAATGACTGATGAGCTTTACCTGTATTTCTGTACAAACTGAACCCAATAAAAGCCCGTTGAGGAAAAGGGTCTTCATACTTCTTTGAGAGAATGGCCACCTTTCCTTCCCAAGGAGATCGTGTCTTGGTAGACTTATTCTCATCCACAGCGGACAGAGGGCTCTGCGGGCAAAGCACCCCCACAAATGGACAGAAAAAAATATTAGGGTAGCAATACTCATATTGGACAAAATAGACTTCAAAAAAAGACCCATAAAAAGAGACCCAGAAGGTCACTTCATAATACTCAAGGGAAGAATCCTTCAAGAACACATAAACATTGTAAATATATGTGCACCGAACATACGAGTACCCAAATACATAACAAAAATCTTGGAGGACTTCAAGAAAGATATTGACAGCAACACAATTATAGAAGGGGATTTTAACACCCCACTGTCAAAAATGGACAAATCTTCCAAACAAAATATCAACAAAGATATTGTGGCAGTGAACGATGCCCTAGACAATTAACTGCCATATACAGAGAGCCTTTCATACCAAAGAAGCAAAATACACATTCTTTTCAAATGTGCATGGAACATTTTCAAAGATAAACCACATCATAGGGCACAAAACAAGCCTCAACAAACTCAAGAAAATTGAAATAATATCTAACATGTTCTCTGACCACAGGGAACTGAAACTAGAAACCAACCTCAAGCAAAAAAAAAACCCCAAAACGCTAAAACTCATGGAGATTGAATAGCATGCTTTAAACAATGAATGAGTCAAGAATAAAATTAGAAAAGAAATCAAAAAGTTTCTGGAAACAAATGAAAATGAACTCAGAACAATCTAAAACTTACAGGACACAGTGAAGGGAGTACTGAGAAGGAAGTTCATAGCAACAGAGGCCGACCTAAGAAAGATAGAAACATTTCAAATAAATAACCTAACCCTACGCTTACAAGAACTCGAGAAACAACAATAAAGACAGCTCAGAGCAGGTAGAAGGAAAGGAAGAACCAATATCAGAATAGAAGTAAATGACAAGGAACTAAAACCACAATTCTAAGGATCAATAAACCCAGGAGCTGGTACTTTGAAAACATAAACAAAATCAACAAGCCTTTAAGAAGACTCAAGAAAAAAAGAGAGGGGAGCCAAATAAGCACAATCAGAAATGAAAGAGGAGAGATTACAACTACATACTACATAAATACAAAGGACTGTAAGAAATTA
Organism: Phyllostomus discolor; assembly: GCF_004126475.2. Classification (NCBI taxonomy): domain Eukaryota; kingdom Metazoa; phylum Chordata; class Mammalia; order Chiroptera; family Phyllostomidae; genus Phyllostomus; species Phyllostomus discolor. Next base: position 76,705,401 of record NC_040908.2, read on the forward strand.
CTATGAAGAACCATGTGCCAAGAAATTTGAAAACCTAGGTGAAATGGACAAATTTCTAGAAAAACATTATCTTCCAAAACTGAATGAGAAGCAGAAAGCCTGAACAGACCAATAACAGCTGAAAAAATTGAAGCAATAATCAAAAAACTTCAAACAAACCAAAGCCATGGACTGGACAGTTTGACAGGAGAATTCTACAAAGCATTTAAAGAGGAGCTAACTCCTATCCTTCACACTATTCCAAAAATCCAAGAAGACAGAATACTCCCAAACTCTTTTTATGAAACTAACATCATCTTAATCCCAAAACCAGATAAAGACACAACAAAGAAAGAAAACTTCAGGCCAATATCGCCGATGAACATACACGCTAAAATCCTCAACAAAATATTGGCAAACCGCATCCAGCAATACTTTAAAAAGATCATACACCATGCCCAGGTGAGATTCATCCAAAGGATGCAAGGATGGTACAATATTTGCAAATCAGTAAACGTAATACATCACATAATGAAAAGCAAAGCCAAAAATCACATGCTCATATCAATACATGCGGAAAAAGCAACTGACAAGGTACAGCACCCATTTATAATAAAAACACTCAGCAGAGTGGGAATAGAGGGAGCATTCCTCAACATAACAAAGGCCCTATATTAGAGAACTATAACCAACATCATAGTCAATGGACAAAAACTAAAAGCTTTCCCTCTAAGATCAGGAACAAGACAAGGTTGTTCACTTTCACCACTTCTATTCAACAGAGTATTGGAAGTCCTAGCCATGGCAATCAGACAAGACAAAGAAATAAAAGGCATCCAAATTGCAAAAGAGGAAACAAAACTCATTGTTTGCAGATGACACAATAGTGTACACAGAAAATCTTATAGACTCCACCAAAAAATTGCTTGACCTAATAAATGAATTTGGCAAAACAGCGGGATACAAAGTCAATATTCAGAAATCAAAGGCATTTCATATACCAACAATGAAACATCAGAAACACAAATCACAAAAAAATCCCATTTGATATAGCAACAAGAAAAATAAAATACCTAGGAATAAACCTACCCAAGGAGGTAAAAGACCTGTACTCAGCAAACTACACAACACTGTAGAAAGAAATTAAGGAAGACACAAACAAATGGAAATATATACCATGTTCAAAGATTAGTAGAATTAACATCATCAAAATGTCCATACTACCCAAAGCAATTTATAGATCCAATGCAATACCTATTAAAGTACCAATGGCCTATTTCACAGATATAGAACAAACACTTCAAAATTTATATGGAAACATGAATGAACCCAAATAGCTGTGCCAATCTTGAGAAAGAAGAGCAAAGTAAGAGAGATCACAATACCTGATATCAAACTGTATTACAAGGCCACTGTAATCAAAACAGCCTGGTACTGGCATAAAAACAGGTACATAGATCAATGGAACAGGACAGAGAGCCCAGAAACACACCCAAGTCTCTATGGTCAATTAATATTTGACAAAGGGGGCAGAAGCATAAAATAGCCTCTCCACCAAATGGTGTTGGGAGAGCTGGACAGCTACATGCCAAAAATGAAACTCGATCACCAACTTATACCATACACAAAAATAAATTCAAGGTGGATAAAAGATTTAAATATAAGTTATGATACCATTCAAGTCCTAGAGGAGAACACAGGCAGGAAAATCTCATATATTCCATGCAGCAATATTTTCGCCTACATGTCCCCTACAGCAAGGGACATAAAAGAAAGTATAAACAAATGGCAACTCTTCAAAATAAAAAGCTTCTGCACAGCTCAAGAAAACAGCATTAAAAGGAAAAGAGAACCAACCGTATGGGAAAACATATTTGCCAGTGATACCTCAGTAAGGGTTTAATCTCCAAAATATATAAAGAACGTACACAACTCCACTCTAAGAAGACAAGCAACCCAATTAAAAAATGGGCAAAGGACTTGAACAGACACTTCTCCAAGGAGGATATACAGAGGGTCCAGAGACATATGAAAAGATACTCAGTACCACTAGCTATCAGAGAGATGCAAATTAAAACCACAATGAGATACCACCATACGCCACTGAGAATGACCATTATAAACAAAGCAACAAGCAACAAGTGTTGGAGAGGTTTTAGAGAAAAGGGAATCCTAATGTACTGTTGGTGGGATTGCAGACTTATATAACCATTACAGAAAACAGTATGGAATTTCTTCAGAAAACTAAAAATGGAACCGCCTTTTGACCCATCAATTCCACTGCCAGGATTATATCCTAAGAACCCTGAAACACCAATCCAAGAGAACTTATGCACCCCAATGTTCATAGCAGCACAATTTACAATAGCCAAGTACTGGAAGCAACCTAAGTGCTCATCAGTAAATGAATGGATCAAAAAAACTATGGAACATTTACACAATGGAATTCTTGGCAGCAGAAATGAGGTCCTACCCTTTGTAATAGCATGGATGGAACTGCAGAGCATTACGCTAGGTGAAATAAACCAGGCAGTGAAAGACAAATACCATATGGTCTCACCTTTAACTGGAACCTAATCAACAAAACAAACAATCAAGCAAAATATAACCAAAGACATTAATGTTGGGAGCAGGCTGACAATAACCAGAGGGTAGAGGGGCGAAGATAATGGGGTGAAAAGGGTGAAGGGTTTACAGGAACAACTATGAGGGACACATGGACAAAATCAATAGGTGGAAACAGGGGAGGGAAGTGGAGATGGCTGGGGTGGTGCGGAGGGGTGGGAGGAAAGGCACAAAACTACTCAAACAACAATAAAAAATGTTAAAAACATAATAAGAGAATTAGCTTCCAGGAAGGATGTGGAAAAAGACCATGGGCAACCTCATAAAAACAGCTCATTTTTAAACTGCTGCCAGACATATATGTTTTATGAGTAAGACCTCAGATAATCCTTTGATTAAGAAGCTTCTTGCCCTGGCTGTTGTGGCTCACTGGATTGAGCACTGGCCTGAGACCCAAAGGGTTGTCTGTTCGATTCCCAAGCAGGGCACATGCCTGGGTTGCAGGCCAGGCCTCCAGTACAGGACATGCAAGAGGCAACCACACACTGATGCTTCTCTCCCTTCCCCTCTAAAAATAAATAAAATAAATCTTAAAAAAAAAAAAAGCTTCTTGATTCTAAATGCACAATGCTGCCCACAAGAGGTGTCTTATGTTCCAAGTATGCTGATTTCTTTCTTTAAGCTATTCCTACCAATAGTAAGTCTCATTTATAAGTTACTTCTTCTTTCATGTTAAAATTTCTCAGAAGAAAAATCCAATTAAGTTGAATCAACATTTTATTCCACCAAATCTCTTTCCTATAATACTCATCCCAATCTCGACAATCATTCAATCAAAACTGAACAAGTGCCTTCAGGGTATCAAGCATGATGGATGATGTGAAGACAAACCTAAGTACAAATAACTAGACACAAAGCAGGACGTCAGAGCTCAGATAACAGAAGCAGCTGGGCACATCCAGGAAATCCTGGAAGGATGAGGAAGATTCTAACAAGAAATTATAGGATATAAACCTTTCAAGACAATGGGAATGACATGAACAAAGAATGAAAACCAAGCCATATTTCAGAAATGAAAATATGAAGGAGACCCTGGTACATTTAGATGAATGGTAAATTAAGATAGAATGATACATTTGAAACAAAATTATGGCATATTTTAATAACTATTTGTACTTCCTAGCAAGTAAATGCCCAAATCCTTGTTAGTGATACTAATCTGACAAAATATACAAGGATGGAGAATAGGAAGTGGATCAACGTGAAATAAAAGTGAAAGAAAATTATGAGTCTATTAAAATAGTCTGATAAAATGATGAAAAGGAGTGGGAATAGAACCAAATAGTGAGTAATAAAAATAAAGTGATGGTAGAATCAATGGGACCTTGCAAACAATTAACAAGAGAGGACAAAGTAAAAGAAGGCAAAAATAACTATTAAAAAAGTAAGACTAGGCGACAGTGCCACTCAAAAAAAAAAAAAAAAATCAGGAAAATCAATGGGAGATTGATTTCTAGCCATAAAGAATAATGACAAATTTCAGATTGGTCAATGTGAATATGAAGAACAGTTAGACGGAAAGTATTCACAAACAGTTAAAAATACAAAACTAGAAAAAGAAAAAGCAATTAAGTACAGAAAAGACAACATAATTATAAAGAAAAGAGAACCAGATTGATATAATATTGTACAAACCAAAGGAAGAGTGTCAGCATTGTCAAATGGTTCAGAAAGATGGTAAGAACTGAGAATAAGTTTCAAGTCTAATATTTTGGTTTACCTTCCAGATAGTATGTGTTCAGATACCAGATTACAAGAGGTTAAGAAATGAATGCTTTATAAGGACAAAGAAAATTAATATTGCAGAATGCTTTTTGCAATATTAAAAGAAAAAAAGAGAATCATAATTTGGTGAAAGAAAGTATCAAACCAAGAGCCCTCACCAGCATGACTCAGTTGATTGAGCATCATCCCACAAATAAATCAGAAGGTCACTGTTTCATTTCCCAGTTAGGGCACATGCCTGGGTAGGCCCAATCCCCTGTTGGGGCATGTGCAAGAGGCAACCAATCAATGTTTCTCTCATACATTGATGTTTCTTTCCCTCTCTTTCACCCTCTCTTTCCCTCTCTCTAAAAATAAAATAAATAAAATAAATCAAACCAAGAACTTCTCTTTTTACAGATATGAGAAACTAACAGTTCACCTATGTTAAAGATTGTATGTTTGTGTCCCCCACAAAATTCATATATTGAGTGAGCTTCTCTCTCTCTGCCACTTCTCGCCCACCTTCTCTTTCTCTCTCTCTCCCTCCCTCTCCCTCTCTCTCTCTTTCTCTCTCCATGTGCTTACACCAAGGAAAGAACATGTGAGCCAAAGCAATCCAGAAGAGCTCTCACCAGAATCCAACCATGCTGACAAGCTAATCTCACACTCTAGTCTCCTAAACTGTAAGAAAATAATTATATTTCTGTTATTTAAGCCAAGTCTCTGGTGTTTTGTTATAGCAGCCCCAGCAGACTAAAGAAAGCTTCAAAAAGATATGACTTATTTTCTTGTACAAAATACTATCAACTGAAATCTCTTCATGAAACTAAGACAGAAGTTAGGAAGGAGTATCTAACTCAAAATTCCATTGTTAAATCTCTTGTATCCCACAAAAGCTAGAGAATTTCTTCACTATAATATTAGTAAGAAAAATGGAAAATTAAGTATCATTAAATTGCAGATCAGAAAATACATCTGTATATGATCAACAGACTCTAAAAGGCACAAGGAAAAATAAGGGGATGTGTAATAAATATTGATCTACTATACCAGGTAGAAAATTAATAAAAGAAGTCAATGCAAAACAAACACTTGGTTTCCTTTTAAAATGAGCAAAGCAAATCTCTCTGATAAAACAGCTATAAAAACGGCTAAAAGAGTTTAAAATAAACAATTTATTAAGTGAATAACTGGCAGTTGTATTAAGTATCCAGTTAATGAATTTTACTCCAAGGCAATGTATAATCTCTAAAGTTAGAAGTTGGCTTGTTAAGAAGCCCTATGCTAAAGTCATGTCACCAGTGGCTATGATTCTACTCTCATATTCCATTATGTCCAAGTTTTCCTCGGCTCCCTAGAGGTTAGAGATTCTTTTTCATCCATGCTAACTGCACACAGTCTGAAGTCTATTCACACAGGTGATAAAATATTTGTAATGTGAAAAAGATTTAAGTTAAAATGCTAATTAACTTCGTTCTGAAAAACTCTTTTCTAAGTGCTTTTTGAGAACTCATGGCTCAGTTCCCTCCACAAAAGGCACTTCAACAGTTCTCAAGAAACAAACACACAGAGAATCCACATCTTGCATCCTCATTACTACTTAAACCATTTCTATTACTACTAAGCCAACGGCATGTCTGAAATATTGTTAACATCCAAATCAAACAGGAAGCTTTCACTCATGCCTATCATCTTATAATCTAAAGCAAAGATCCTATCATCTTAAGCAAAGAGCAAGCTTTTGCACACATACCACAGATCTGGGAAAATGGTGGGGAAGATAGAATAACAACACTGCAGAGGTTACTCAAAAAGCATGGGCTATAAAGACAGTGTTCTCATCTCCTAAATGGAGAATAAACCACAGTAAACTCTTTATACAGAACAAAAAAAAAGTCTCAAGAAATTCGGAAGCTACTTCTTCCTTATATGGAGCCAAATACTTTGGAAGAAAAAAACATAAACTTGACAGTGTCTGGCATAGTATACATTTCCTGTTGAACTACTATAAAAGGTTTAATTACATAGAAAAAGCACTGGTCACAAAAACTCAAGCAAAGAATTTTATATATGTATCTAACAAAGAAGCATTTACTGCTTTATAACCCAACACTGAAGCCTCATGATATTAAAAAGTATCTGATATTATTGGCTGAAGTATCAGGAGATATAAATTATAAAATATCTTAAAAGGGTTAGAGATATTTTCATATTTTATTTTCCTTTCATATATATCAAGCTAGGAATCAGCAATACCTGGGAAAACTTCTACTTCACAGACGTTTGGCTCTACTAGAGAAGATATGGTTTTCCTTTGATGACAAATTAGGAATCTTCTAAAAAAATAACTTCGTAGTCTTTTAGAGATTATTTTCAAAGTCTTTGTTCCAGGCTCTGCTTTTCCTATTCACTTTTCTCAAGAAAACTGATTAGATATCAAAACAGGAAACAGGAAAGGTAAAACTTTGCTAAGGAAAAAGAAAAATATGTACAAACTTCATAAATATGGTTTATATTATCCTTGCAAGACAAAACACTATCTGGAAATATAGTGTTTCAATAACCTGTTACAAAAATTGACCATTCTGGTTAAACCTGCTCTTTGTAAGGATTATTTTTAAAACCGATTTGTAATTTGCCCATTCAAACAGAATAAGCTTTGGAGAAACTTATGAAAGGTATAGACAAATTCTTCAGGTTATAAAAATAAAATCCTTAAGGCACTTTGTCGCTGTGGATAAATTACACAAGAACAGCATTTCCAGAGGATGATGCAATTAAAAATAAAGAACCAAAAGATAAAAATTCCAAAGAACTGTCAACACACATCAAGTTATCCAGCACTATAATTAAAAGACTAGTAGCACTGATGAAATTCTACGTGACTCAAACCCTGCAAATGGGACATGGGAAGAAGATAATAAGAAATTAATGCCCTAATTAAAAATAAAGAAAATGAAATAAGAGGAGGAGAAGAAGAAAGAGAAGGAGGAGGATGGAGGAGGAGGGGGGAAGAGGGAAGATGAATAAAGAATAAGAAGGAAGAGGAAGAAGAATTATTATTCAGTGCTCACCCACGTTACATGAAGGAACCTAAACCAAACATATGAGAGATAATCACTTCCCTAACATGAACAAAATAAAAGAGAAGATGAGTAATGTGGCCTATTCTTATTCTACAATGTTAGTTTTCTAGCAACCTTAAGCTTCCACATTACAGCCATATTAAAACCCCAGGCTCCCTTTCCCGGCAGATCATGCCATGCAGAGCAGATACAGGAAGGTTATAGTTATTTTTAAAAAGGAAACAGCGTGAAGCAAACTCCAAAGGTGCAAGGCTGAATTGTCTATAGAAAGCTTACCATATATCTCGGATCTACTCTCCTCTGAACTAGACTTTGTCTTCTTGGAGGAGCTATCTGCACAAGAGTGGGAGAAAAGGAGAGAGATATAGAAAATATGGAGACCAATGTAAGGGGAAAAATTTATGGGGGGAAAAGAATGAATCATGATCAAGTTAAATCATGCAAACATAAAGTATGAACATCACAGATGATGATAGCACTTAGAATAGTCATGAACAACCACGACGTATTTTAAAGATTTACCAAAGAAAAGTGCAATAAAAATATGTTCAAAGAAAACAACACATGAATAGTCTATAAAATATATATGACAATTTTAGAGACGGCAAAAGCAATAAAAACTATAATAATCTCATTATGACGCACTGCATATAACTTTGCTAGATCTGTCTGCAGAAATGGTCACAACACAGATAAACAATACGAAAATAAGTCAATCTAACAAGACCACAAATACTTTTATGAACGTAGAGCAGGACTTGTAACCCTCATTAGCAAGACAATAACTAATAATATAAATAAAAGTCTCTGAGCACCATAATGCCAAAATTATGTGTCAGAAATAATCATCTTTTAATGGAGATCCAGAAGTTACATACCAAATATTCCCACCACCAAAACCTCACAAATTGATGATTGGGTTTCATTTTACGTAATCTCAATTAGACACAAAAAATACTATTAAAAATTTATATTTTTTCTAAATATCTAAATTATATTTATGTATCTGGGAACCTTAGCATTTACATATTTTATCTTTTGTCACAGGAACATACAACACAATAAAATAGTATGTGCACAAAGAACACATATCAGTTTCAAATAAAGAAAGCAAAATTATCAAGCAATTTTTTAATAAATTAAATACTTGGTGAATTTACAAAGAGAAAGCAACAGCTTATATTCTACAAAAAGAGTTCAAACTATATGCATAAATTAAGGGATATAAATAGGTGAAAGTCTACTAACATGAAAACTTGACGAAAGAGCAACACAACTAAGGCTGAAATACAGCTCAGTTCAGAATACTTTTTGACTGAAGAAAAAGGCATCTCTTCATTTGCTTACTCTAAACTAAGATGATAATTAATTTTGAAGTTGAATTTATCTACTCCAAACCTAAATTTTTAAATGACTGCAGAAATTGGTAGTTGTTACACACTTGATTTTTACTTACTACTGGTTGATACTTATGATGTATCTTAATACTAGGTCCTTGATCTTAACAAAACACCCAACGATGACATAAAAACTATTTCTATTATCATCGCCATATTTAAATACACTCTACAATGATGCTTCCATAGTGGAATCCATAGTATTGAAAGTTAAAAATGTTCGTATTCCCTGAGTGCAAAGATTTTATATGGTATAACTGAAGAGGAAGGTGAGTCATAAACAGAAGTTCTCCTTCTGAAACAAGTGTTTCAGGTCATTATGTAGCTCAAACTATAACATTCTGAAGCTTATTTCTCTCAGTATAATTTGGAAGAAAAGAGTATTTTACCTGCAGGGTCAAAATCATGTGATTCACTGCGCTCAACTTTCTGCTTCTTATCTGTTGGTGACTCTCGGCTCAAAATACTTCCATGCCTAAATTAAATCAAAGCAATCAAATATTTACTACAAAAAAGTCATTAGCACAAAAACGTAATTTAAAAATCTCAAATGTGTCTTACAAAAAGAAACCAAGAAATCAATTTACCTTACACAGTCTCATAAACCTCTCTATACTTTTCAAGAAATTTTAAAATTAGTCTGCGCTGCATGTAATTCAGAGTCTATTTACTTGGTTATAAAAAATGCTTAAAAATGATAAAAGTAGTTTTGTTATAAAGTCAGTTTTATTCTTAGAAATAACTGCCTAAATTCTTTTAGTGGTTTTTCAAAGAAAAATCTTTATTATTTTCATTTAACAGATAAGAAACCTGTTTACTTGTAATTCAACACATTGCCCAATCTTATATATACACCATGATCAAGTTCAAAATCACTGTGTAAATATAGCACTGATGAGAGCAGTTAAAAAAAATATCTCTGAAAAACTTCACTTAAAACCTGCCTATAATTCTAGCCACGGCAGTCTCAGCCAAGCCCAGATAACATTAGAATTATTATTTTTCTTATGGTTTATCAAGTTACCTGATCAGATAACGGCTGGACAGTAAATAAAACCATAACTATTGGGTGGCCAAAATGGCCGTATGGTTTTTGTCTGTACAATAAAAGATGTTTTTCATTTTCACCAATACCTTTATTGATTTGGATATTTTGAGATAGTCAGCTATATCCTCATGATAGAACATGGATTGTTCTCAATTAATGTCTCAGTTTGATGGTTAACTTCGACTGGTCTACCGGCTGTGAAGTACCTTCCAATCTCCAGCATGAAACTTCACAAACCACTTTTTAAAAAATGTTTTAATTGTTATTTTATTACAATTATCCCAACAACAGTGTGGGGCAAACACTTTTGACACGTTTGATCAGTCACAGCACCATCTCCATAAACTGCACAAATCTTTTCTACATTTCAGTTGCAGAAAAAGCAACTGAAATTTGCTTTTTCTTGAAATAATAAAGTCTATTTACTTTTCTTGAAATAATAAAGCATAATATGCTAAAAAATGTTGCTTACTTTCTTCCATCTTCAATATTAAAATGGCTACACAAAAAGTTACCAATTTTGGTAAGTTGTTTTAAATGCACACTGATATAACAGCTGTCACTGTATAATCTAACAAAATTGTTTTGAATGAACTTAAGACAACTAAGCACTACTGGAGCCATCTTGCAAGAAAAAACAAACAATTTTCTGGTCAACACAATAAATATATATACTACTAAATAACTGAAATGCCAAGATTAGCATTGGTATCCTGTAGTATGGTGTCATCAAAATGATAAATGCACTATAATAATTAGGAATAACATGCTACCTACATTTTAAATAATATTTATGACAATTAAGATGAAAGAGAAGGATGTTAAAGAAGTACTGAGGAAGAGACATTTAATCCTGGGAAATTAGTAAATGTAGAGATACATAGATATGACACAGACATTTGAACATTTTGGACTTTTCCCCTTCACTGTCTTAATGAAGACTGATTCAGTTTCCCACAATACATTAACTAAAGGCAGCTATAGTCACCCAGATGATAAAACACATCAAAAACTGATCATTCCTTTACATTCCCCATGATATTCACAACTGAAAGCAGTCCCAATGGACTGTAAAATTAAGCCTCTTCATAGGGTGTGATCTTAAGCATCAACTTGAACAAACATTTAAAATGCTTTTATTAAAAACGTTTGTTATCAAAACAAAGCCATTTTGCAGAAAAAAGAGAAACACCTGTTACATTTTAAATTTGTAAAATATTTTGTAATTTTAAACTAAAATTCACATTTTCAAAAACCACAAAAAAATTCACCATAATTTCAAAGGAATACTTCCGATTAAAATTTAACCTAAATGCATGAACAACTTACCTTATAGGTTTTTTGAGGGGAAACCTAAAACAAAGGGAAAAAAAGGGATAAATTTAATTATTTCACTTGTAAGATAGTCATTAAATTTACTGCATGCTACTGATCAGAATAAGGGACTTAAATTTTGTGCTAACTTTCCCAAAGCAATTCAACAAACAGGTGAAGTAAGAAGCTGGATATCATTTTTAGTATCTTAAATACCTTGCAAACTCTTCTTTTTTAAATTGATTGGGGGCAGGGGAGGGAGAAGAAGGGAGAAAGCAAGAAAGAAGTAGCGAGAGGGAAAGAAACATCAACCTGTCACTCCAACCACTCCTGACCAAGGACTGAACTGTAACCTTTGCATATGGGCACAGTGCTCTAACTGAGCCACTTGACCAGGACCTACTTTGTTAAATTTTAAACTGCAGGTGTATTTACCATCAGCTGTTCACAAGTATGAGTTCTCTTTTTAAAATTCCAAATAATAATAACAACAGCTAAATTAACTGAGGGCTTACTAAATGCTAAGCACTACACTAAATTGTTTACATGTATTATCTTCTTCTAAAAAATAGCCATGAAGATATTTCCATTTTACAGGTTAAAAAAAAAAACAAAGCAAAGAAAAATATTTTACCATTAACATATTATACTTAGTTTCCCTAGCAAGGAAAACTTCCTCCTTGCCCATCACCTCACCTCTCCCCCTAATATCTGTGTGCTGATTACTGCTCTATTTATCTATTCTTTGATCATGATTAAATCATGGTCCTCAATTATTTATGCTTAGCTTTAATAATAGAAATTTAGAAAAAGTTACTGGAATACTATTAGTTATTAAAAATACATTCCTACAGCAGAAAACAAAGGGTACATTTTTTCTTTTTTGGTCCTGTAAGCTAAAAGAACTACATCATTTCCTCCTGGTAGTCTTTTTAATTTTTACAAAGATTTCTTTATTTATTTTTAGAGAAAGAGGAAGGGAGGGAGGAAGGGAGAGAAACATCCACTGGTTGCCTCCCCAACGCCCCCAACTGGGGACCTGGCCCAACCCAGGCCTGTGCCCTGACTGGGAGTGGAACCAGGGATCTCTCACTTTGCAAGCCCATGCTCAATCCACTGAGGCACACACCAGGGGATCCTGATTGTCTTTTATAAAAGCAGTATTACTGGTGGCTTCTTGATAAGAGTTTGATGCTATACATAAATGCTAATCTAAGTCTAGAATGCGTTATCAAATTTCCTCCCATTCCTCTTTTCATTTGTCCTTTAAAAATTATCTAAAATTATTTATTCTAGGTGATAAGGACAGTTTATTATAAGTAACAGTAAAATCAGGTTTTTATTTTATTTTACTTTTTTAAAAATTTTTATTTATTTTTAAAGAGAGGGGAAGGGAAGAAGAAAGACAGGGAGGAAGATAAACATCAATGTGTTGTTGCTTCTCATGCACCCCTAACTGGAGACCTGGCTGGAACTCAGGCCTGTGTCCTGACTGGGAATCAAACCAGCAACCATTTGGTTCAAAGGCTGGCACTCAATCCACTGAGCCACACCAACCAGGGCTAAAATTAGTTTTTTATTAAAAAAAAAAAAAAGACTATTATTAAAGATAGTAAGAAATAAACATAAAACAATGATAGCGGAATGACTACTTTATTTCCCATGGAAGTAGTTTGGTTTAAAAACATTACAAGTTTAATTATAATTTCCTTTAACTCCTATATAAATCAAAATTGATCCTAAGAAAGACTAAGAATTTACAACCTCCCCTAATAAAACATATAGCATGTTAACTCACAACACAGTTAGGGATAACAAGGGCAGGGGATCCAGGATAAGAGAACACTGCTCTAGTGTTCTAGAGCACTGAAAACATACTGATTACCAAATATTCAGAAGTAAAAGTTCCTAAGCAGTACATCCTTACTTATAGGGGGAAGGGGTTAGGAACATGATTTTTAATTTACAGATGAATATAAGAATTGGCAGGAAAGAATTTCCAACTGAGTTTTTGCAAAGGGTTAAGACTCGTAGTTAGCAAACTTAGTCACTCTGCCTCATAGCCATTATAAAAATTTCTACCCCAAAACAACGTTGCTTGTGTCAGGGACTGCAACACCCATGGAGATTCTGGTAAAGAGGCTCAGAAGACCCCAGACTAGTGATTGTAAGACAGTGTCCTGAGCTATTTTCTCTTGCAAGGAAATGGAAAAGAGGGGACAGAACAGGATAAAAATGGAATGAGAAGATAAACAACAAGGACCACCCTACAATATAACTTGCTCACCATAATTTATTTAACACAGTCATCAAGTACAGAAAAAGAACTTTTCTCAAACAAAAATTTGTGGACAGAGAAGGTGATGGCAAAGTAGGTGCAAACTGACCAAACCTGCTCATGTACGCAACTGGGACACTTAGCCGATCTTCTGAAAATCAAAGTGAACAGCCACAGAATCTTAACGGACTTGAAGTTTGTACTCCCAAGAGGGCAGATGTTGCTTCAAATTGACTGATACATGACAAAAGTGGGAGTTGTGACTACTAGTATGCCTGCTGAAAGAAAGAACACACCAACAAAGAAACCACCAACAACCAAAGCCCAAGGACGAGAAAGCCCACACAAACAGAAGGGCAGCCCTACAGCATCCAGACAAGATCACTAAGTCCCACAGATGTCCTACCACAGAAATCAACCACACTAAGTCAGGCAGGCAAAGCAGAGCACCCTGAGATGCAGAAACAACAAAAAGTGTCACCTAATATAGGGAGACAAAGAAAGAACCCCATATCGAAATGAATGGAAGAATTCATTTCCTCCACTAAAAGAGGTAAAGGAAATTGAGGCAAGCAATCTATCAGATATAGAAGTCAAATAAATGCTTATAACAATGCTAAAAGAACTCAGTGACAATACAAGGAACTGAATGGGAACTACAACAGCATGAAAAAGGAAACAGAAACTATAAACAAGAACCAGGAAGAAATGAAGAAAACAATTTCTGAAATACAATATACACTAGAAGGAATTACAAGAGTCTGGATGAAGCAGAGGATCGAATAGGTGAGTTGGAAGACAAGACAGAAAGAAATACCCAGATATAGCAACAAAATGAAAAAAGACCAAAAAAGTGTGAAGTTAGCTTAAGGGAACTTCAAGACAACATGAAACATGACACAGGAATCACAGGAATCACAGGGATACCAGAAGGAGAAGAAAACAAGTAAGGATAGAAAACCGTAGGAAAAAATGACGACAGAAACTTCCCTAACCTGGAAAGGGGAAAGCCACACAAATTCAAGAAGCACAGAGAGTCTCAATCAAGATGAACCCAAAGAGGCCTACTCCAAGACCCATCATAATTAAAATGCCAAATTTTAAAGACAAAGAGAGAATCTTAAAAGCAGCAAGGGAGAAACAAATAGTAACATACAAGGGAGCTCCGATAAGTCTAGCAGCTGATTTCTCAACAGAAATAATACAAGCTGGAAGGGACTGGAAAGAAATATTCCAAGTAATGAAAAGCAAAGGCCCACAACCAAGACTATTCTACCAAGCAAGCCTGTCATTTAAAATGGAGGGCAAAACAAGGAGTTTCCCAGACAAAAGATGGTTAAAAGAATATACCTCCACCAAATCAGCACTACAAGATATGCCAAAGAAACTGCTTTAAGAAACAGAAGAAACACAGTGAAAGAGAGAAGAACACAAGTACAAAGGGGGTAAATGGCAATGAGTAAGTACCTATCAATAATAACCTTAAATGTAAGTGGATTAAATGCCACAATCAAAAGACATAGGGGAGATGAATGGATAAAATATAATGACCCACATCTGCTGCCTACAAGAGATTCCCTCAGAACAAAAGACCCACACAGACTGAGAGTAAAGGGTTGGCAAAAAAATTCCAAGCAAATGGAGAGGAAAAAGAAGCCAGAGTAGCAATACTTAGATCATAAAAAATAGATGACAAAAACAAAGGCCATACAAAGAGACAAAGAAAGCCATTTCATAATTCTAAAGGGAAGACTCTATCAGGAAGCTATAAAAATTGTAAACATATATGCACCCAATATAGCAGCACCAAAATATATAAAGAAAATCTCAGAGGACTTAAATATATAAAGAAAATTTCAGAGCACTTAAAGAAAGACATAGCAACACACACAGCAGGGGATTTTAACACCCCATTATCAACAATGGCTAGATCTT
Source organism: Phyllostomus discolor (assembly GCF_004126475.2). NCBI lineage: Eukaryota > Metazoa > Chordata > Mammalia > Chiroptera > Phyllostomidae > Phyllostomus > Phyllostomus discolor. The sequence goes on from NC_040908.2 coordinate 76,720,770, forward strand.
CCAAACAAAGAATCAACAAGGACATTGTGGCACTGAAGCACACCCTAGATCAAATGGGCTTAAGTAGTATACCATATTTTTTGGACTATAAGACACACTTTCAGCCCTGGCTGGCGTAGCTCAGTGGATTGAGCGCAGGCTGCGAACCAAGGTTCGATTCCCAGTCAGGGTACATGCCTGGGTTGCAGGCCATGACCCCCAGCAACTGCGTATTGATGTTTCTCTCTCTCTCTCTCTTTCTCCCTCCCTTCCCTCTTTAAAAATAAATAAATTAAAATCTTAAAAAAACAAAAAAGACACACTTCCCCCACAAATTTGGAAGGAAAATAGGGGTGCATCTTATAGTCTGAATGTAGGTTTACATTTACATTGGTGAAATATTATATTATTTATATTATTAAATATTTTACCACATTTTTTTGCTTCAAAATTTTTTTTCCTATTTTCCTCCTCTAAAACCTATGTGCATCTTATGATCCGAAAATATGGTATATAGAAGCTTTCAAATCAAAGAAGCAAAATACACATTCTTTTCAAATGCTCATGGAACCTCTTTAAAGATACAGCACATGATAGGACACAAAATAAGCCTCAACAAATTCAGGAAAAACAAAATTATATCAAGCATTTTCTCAGATCACAATGGTTTGAAACTAGAAAACAACTTCAAGGAAAAAACTCAGAAACAATCAAATACATGGAGAAAGAGTAATGGGCCATTAAACAATGAATGGGTAAACAATGAGACAAAGAAGAAATCAAAAGTTTCTAGAAACAAATTAAAATGAACACTCAAAAACCCAAAACCTATAGGACACAGGGAAGGCACTCCTGAAAAGGAACTTCATAGCAATACAAACCTACTTAAAAATGATAGAAAATTTTCAAGTAAAGACCTGGCCCTACATCTATAAAAACTAGGGGAACAACAACAAACAAAACCCAGAGAGAGGACAAGGAAGAAAATAATCAAAATCAGAGTAGAATTAAATGCCACGGAGACTAGAAGAACAATCCAAAGATACAATAAATCCATGAGCTGGTTCTCTGAAAATATAAACAAGTTTGACAAGCCTTTAACCACACTCATTAAGAAAAAGAGAGATGACAAGTAAATAAAATTAGAAACAAAAGAAGTAAAATTACAACCAATATCACAGAAATACAAAGGATCATAAGAAAGTACTATGAACAACTACATGCCCAAAATTTGAAAAGCAAACCGAAATAGACAAATTTCTAGAAACATATAATCCTCCAAAACTCAGTCAAAGAGTAGAAACTCTGAGTAGGCTGATATCAGCTAGTGAAATTGAAGCAATAATCAAACACTCCGTGCACACAAAAGCTCTGGGCCAGATGGAGTCACAGGAGAATTTTACCTAACATTTAGAAAAGAGCTAATTCCAATTCTTCTCAAACCATACCAAAAACTCCAAGAAGACTGATGACTCCCAAACTCTTTTTATGAAACCAGTATTATCTTAATTCCAAAACCAGATAAAGACACAACAAAAAAAATAAAACTACAAATCAATATTGCTGATGAACATAGATGCTAAAATCCTCGGCAAAGTATTGGCAAAACACACCCAGCACTACATTAAAAAGATCATACATCCATGATCAAGTGGGATGCATCCCAGGGATGAAAGGATGGTACAATATATGCAAATCAATAAATGTAATACACTACCACATGAACAATACAAAAGACAAAAACTACATGATAATATCAATAGATGCTGAAAAAGCATTGATAAAGTAAGCACCCATTTATGATAAAAACACTTAGCAAAGTGGGAATAGTGGGAACATATTTCAACACAATAAAGGCCATATTCAGGAAACTTACAGCCAACATCATACTCATCAGGCACAAACTAAAAGCTTTCCCACTAAGATCAGGAACAAGAAAAGGAGGCCTGCTTTTACCACTTCTATTCAACATAGTACTGGAAGTTCTAGCCATATCAATCAGACAAGATAAAGAAACAAAAGGCATCCAAATTGGAAAGGAGGAAGTAAAACTGTCATTGGTTACAGATGACATGACAGTGTACACAGAACACCCTATAGTCTCTACTAAAAAACTACTTCAACCTAATAATAGAATTTGGCAAAGTAGCAGGATACAAAGTCAATATTCAGAAATTCAAGGCATTTTGGTACACCAACAATGAAATATGAGAAACAGAAATCAGGAAAAAAATCCCATTTGCAATAACAATGGGAAAAATAAAGTACTTAGGAGTAAGTTTAACCAAGGAGGTAAAAGACCTGTACTCAGAAAACCAGACAACACTAGAGGAATAAATTAAGGAAGACACAATAAATGGAAGCATATACTGTGTTCATGGATTGGAAGAATTAACATCACTGAAATTTACATACTACCCAAAGCAATCTATAGATTCAATGCAATCCCTATCAAAATACCAATGACTATTTAACAGACATAGAACAAATATTTCAAAAATTTATACGGAACCATAAATAACCCAGAATAGCCTCAGAAATTTTGACAAAGAAGAACAAAGTAGGAGGGATCACAATACCTGATATAAAACTATATTACAAGACCACTGTAATCAAAACAGCCTGGTACTGGGGTAAGAACAGATGCATAGACCAATGGAACAGAATAGAGACCAGAAATAAACCCATGTCAATACGGTCAGTTAATATTTGACAAAAGGGGCAGGAACATAAAATGGAGTGACAATAGCCTTGTCTATAAATGGAATTGGGAGTTTGGGAAATACATGCAATAAAATGAAACTCGACCACCAACTTATACCATACACCAAAACAAACTCAAGATGGACAACAGACTTCCAAGTTGTGACACCATAAAAATCCTAGTGGAAAACAGGCAGGAAAATTTCAGATATCCCACCCAGCAATATTTTCAATGATACATCCCCCAGGACAAGGGATATAAAGAATAAACAAATGTGACTACATCAAACTAAAAAGCTTCTGCAGAGCTAAAGAAAACATTACCAAAATAGAAAGGGAACCAACCAGATGAGAAAACACATTTGCCAATGATACCTGGGACATGGGTTTGATCTCCAGAATATATAAAGAACTCATACAACTGCATACCAGGAAGACAAGCAATCCAATTAAAAAATGGGCAAAGGACCTAAACAGACACTTCTCCAAGGAGGACATACAGAGAGCCCAGAGACACATGAATGGATGCTCAGCATCATTAGCCATCAGAGAGATGAAATTAAAACCACAATGAGATAGGATACCACTTCACACTGGTGAGAATGGCCATCATAAATCAACGAACAACAAGTGTTACAGCAGATGTGCAGAAAAGGGAACCCTAGTGCACTGCTGGTGGGAATGCAGACTGGTGAAGCCACTGTGAAAAATAGTACAGAATTTCCTCAAAAAACTGAAGCTGGAACTGCCTTTTGATCCAGCCATCCCACTGCTGGGATTATACCCTAAGAATCTTAAATTACGAATTCATAAGAACCTCTGCAGCCCAATGTTTATAGCAGCGTTATTTACAGCAGCCAAGAGCTGGAAACAGCCTAAGTATCCATCAGTAAATGGGTGGATCAAAAAACTATGGTACATTTACACAATGAAATACTACACAGCAGAAAAGAAGAAGGAACTCCTACCCTTTGAGAAAGTATGAATGGAACTGGAGAGTATTATGTTAGGTGAAATAAACTAGGCGGTGAAAGACAAATACCATATGATCTCACCTATAAGTGGAACCTAATTAACAAAACAAATCAATGAGCAAAATAGAAGCAAAGACATAGAGAAAAGAAAAAACTGACAGTAACCAGAGGAGAGAGAGGAGGGGCATAATAGAGGAAAGAAGGGGAAGGGGGGAAGTTAAGGAATATGAATAGAGGACTTATGGGCAGAGACAATGGGGGGATGATTGACAATGAAGTCGGGGACAGACAGGGCAGGGGGAGAGCAATGAGGGAAAAGGCAGGACTACTGTAAGTAAAAATGAAGGGAGGGAGGGGCAAATCAACAAACAACACATGCTGGCGAAGATGTGAAGAAAAGGAAACCCTAAAGTACTGTTGGTAAGAATTAAGACTGGTGCAGCCACTGTGGAAAACAGTATGGAATTTCCTCAAAAAACTACAAATGGAACTGCCTTTTGACCCAGTGATTCCAATGCTGTAATTATGCCCTAAGGATCCTGAAACACCAATGCAAAAGAACTTATGCACCCCTGTGTTCATTGCAGCACTGTATATAATATCCAAGTGCTGGAGACAGTCTAATTGCCTATCAGTAAATTAGTGGAATAAAATTTTGTGGTGCATTTACACTTCGGAATACTACATACACAACAGAAAGAAAGAAAAACTCCTAGCTTTTGCAACAGTGATAGAACTGAAGAATATGCTAAGTGAAATAAGCCAGGCGGTGAAAGACCAATCAATAGCATAGGATCTCACCTATAAGAGGAACCTAGTGAACAAAAGAAACAAATGAGCAAAATACAAGAAGAGGCATGGAAACATGGAACAGATAGATGGACACTAGAGGGGAAGGGGGACAGGGATAAGGATGGAAAGGGAAAGGACTAGTCAAGACACATGTATGAATGATCCATGGACATGGGCAACAGGGTGGGGATTGACTGTGGGAACAGGATTTGGGGTGGGTGGAGGAGAGCAAAAGGGGAAAAACTGGGACAACTATAACTGAACAATAAAATTATTTAATAAAAATTTTTTATAAAAAGTATAAAAAATTATGTAGGCAGATTGATCCAAATATATGTCCTCCATTACCCATAACAATGATTAACAATCATTATCATAATGATAATACATAAAAAGTTATTTCTGTATTTTACTGTTCTCTTACTGTTGACAATCTCCGTGTTGAGTATTTTATACATACTAGTTAATTTAATTCTAACAATAATTCTCTTTTTTTATTGTTGCTCAATTACAGGTAACCCAATTTTCCCCCCATCCAGTTCAGCCCCACTCCCACAGTCAATTCTAACAATAATTCTAAAACATTGATATACATTATTTTAGCCTCAGTTCATAGCAGAAAAGCATGAGGTTCAAACAAGTAAAGTAACTCACGCAAGTTGTATAAATACACGAAAAACCTTTGATTCAAACTTCAGAGCTGACTACAAGCCCTGCTCTCAGCCTCCAGGCTACTGCATTACCACAAACATTATTTTCCCTTTGTATAGCTTTTTTTTTTAACAGTTTACTAAAATTTTTCACATGTGGACTCAAAAAACTACATCTGGTACAACTACAAAATACTTAGCTAGAAAGGTAGGTATTCAGGCTCTATATAGTTTTAGCCAAAGATAAGCCGATATAAACTGGTTACAAAAGAACTTCCAATCCTACAGAATCTGTCTCCAAATCCCAAAGCTTGGTGAGTTCAGTTAATACCTACCTGCCAAATGGGCCACTTGCCAGCTATACCACTTGAATGTGTTTCTTCCTAGCAACATTCTCACAAACTACTCATTCCTTCAATAAATATGTACTAAAGTCCAGGTAAAGATAAAAGAAAGAAAACAAAAGCAATTTTACTCCACTAGCCTTCCTCAATATTCAAAAGGAAAAAATATAAGAGAAATCAGTCTTCTGTGAAAGAAGGACAAGATTATAACCTTAAAACATGAACTACGAAAGATACTTGCCATATCTATTAAATTCTGAATCCATACATACCAAGGAAGGCTTGACAGACTTGAACAGAAAACATTTCCCTATACATAAGGATCACAGAGCTCAAACGTAAATCTACCTAATTAGAAAGGGAGGAGGGGGCTCTGTAGAGACCCGGAACAGTAGGAAAAAATAAAATTAAAGTAGGCTCAGTCAGATGGGCCGGGAGACGCTTCTGGAAGTCACATCACCATGACCACCCAAGGAGAACCCCAAGTTCAGTTCTAACTTGTGTTGGTTGGCAAGGGTGGGACTGGGAAAACCACATTTGTGAAACGCCATCTGACAGATGAATTTGAGAAGTATGTAGCCACCCTGGCCATGGAGGTCTACCCACCGGTGTTCCATACCAACTGAGGGCCCATCAAGTTCTCAACATGTGGGACACAGTAGGCCAAGAGAAGTTCCACGTGCTGTGGGACAGCTACTACATCCAAGCACAGTGTGCCATTACAATGTCTGATGTCACTTCAAGAGTTACTCACAAGAATGGGTCTAACTGGCATAGAGATCTGGTACGAGTGTGTGAAAGCATCCCCACCATGTTGTATGGCAACCAAGTGGACATTAAGGACAGAAAAGTTAAAGCAAAATCAATTGTTCTCCACCGAAAGAATCTTCAGTACTATGACACTTTTACACAGTGTAACCAACTTTGAAAAGCCCTTCCTCTGGCTAGCTAGAAAACTAATAGGAGACCATAACTTAGAGTTTGGTGCCATGCTTGATCTGGCCCCACCCTGGAGGTTGGAGGTTACTGGAGGTTGTCATGAACCGGGCACTGGCAGCACAGGATGGGCACGACCTCAAGGCTGCCCAGATCACTGCTCTCCCAGATGAGGATGATGACCTGTGAGAAAGGGAAGCTGGAGCCCAGCATCAGAGGTCTAGATTTATAGGCAACTGTTCTGTGATGTCAGTGGTATAGTGTGTTTGCCACTTTATTATATAGCTAAGCAGAACCTGTGCTTGATCTCTGGGATGCTGAAAGAGATAAATGGGCTTCAGAGTGAATGTGGCAGTTTAAAAATACCTTCATTTATTGGACCTGCATGTTTAACTGTTTTGTAACACAGTTATCTCCTTACTGAGTTTCAAAACTCTAAGACTGCTGTAGCCGCATCAGAATATTCACTGGTGAAACCTTGTTTGTCACTGTCATTCCCACCCACTTTTGTTTAGAATCAGAATAAAGTTGTATTTCAAATTTAAAAAAAATTAAAGTAAAAATAATACGCTGATACATTCCTAGGTTTCGAGTACTGCTGGAGGTGTACTCAAGATAATAATGGAAAGACAGAACAAATGCCACAGGAACACAATAAAGAGAAACCTGTGATGTCAAGAATTTTGCTACACGCAACATAGGCCTTTTGAACACTGACAGAAACAAACAGTAAGTAATGGAAAAATGGAATAGTTAATAGCTAACACTTACTATGCATGTAACATATACCAGTAAGTGTTATAAATTCATTAAATATATTAACTCATTTAATTCTCGGTATATACTATTATTAACCTTGCTTTATAGATGAAGAAACTAAGGTATAGAAAGATTAAGGAACTTGCCCAAGGTCAGACAGTAAACAGAGAAGCTGAGATGTGAACCCAGACCTCATAGTTATAGAGCTTTGTTCTTAATCATTATGCTTTACAGAATAAAAAGAATATTTTTAAAATACTAGAAATATTTTTCTGACTTCCGGCCAAGATGGAGGCATAGATGGACACATTGTGCCTCCTCCCACAACCAAGATAGGGACAACAACAATTTACAAACAATAACAACCATAGCTGACAAAAAACTGATCTGAATGGAAGTCAGACAACCAAGAAGTTAAAATAGACACGTTCATCCAGACCCACAGGAGGGGTGGAGTCGGGCAGCTGGGCGCAGGTCAAGGTGCAGAGAGCACTGGAACTGGGCACGTAAGGCATCTGGGGCACACAAGACCGCAGCCGAGGGGTGGCAACCAGCAGACCCAGAAAGGCGGCGATTGTGAAGCAAGGCACTGCACGCAACCCAGGATCCCAGCGTTGGGAAATAGAGCCTCAAGGCACTGATTGAAAACACCTGTGAAGGTTGAGGCACAGGGAGAGACTCCCAGCCTCACAAGAGAGTTTGTTGGAGACACCCACAGGGTCCTAGAACATGCACAAGCCCACCCACACGGGAATTGGCACCAGAGGGGCCCAGTTTGCTTGGTGGAAGCAGCGGAAGGGACTTAGGTCCAATGGAGAACAGAGCAAGTGCCACTGTTCCCTTTCAAACCCTGCCCCCACATACGTCATAACCCAGGTACTGGGTTGCCCCACCCTGGCGAACACCTAAGGCTCCACCCCTCATACATAACAGGCACGACCAGACCAAATGGAAAACAGAAGAAAAACAGATGGCTCAAACAGAATTGAAAGCTCCACAATCAGTACTTTTAAGTGACTGAGAGAGAGCCAACCTATCAGATGCACAGTTCAAAGCACTGGTGATCAGGATGCCCAGAGAGTTGGTTGATTTGGTTGCAAATTAGATGAAGAAATGAAGGCTACGATAAGTGAAATGAAGAAAAATGCACAGGGAACCAATAGTGATGGAATGAAAGCTGGGTCTCACATCAGTGGAGTGGACCAGAAGGAAGAAAGAAACATACAACCAGAAAGGAATGAAGAAATAAGAATTCAAAAAAATGAGAAGAGGCTTAAGAACCTCCAGAGCATCTTTAAACAATCCAACATCGGAATTCCAGGGGTACCAGAAGGGGAAGACGAAGAGCAGCATGTGGAAAAGTTATTTCAACAAATAATAAAGGAGAACCTCCCCAATCTGGCAAAGGAAATGGACTTCCAGGAAGTCCAGGAAGCTCAGAGAGTCCCAAAGAAGGTGGACCCAAGAAGGAACACACCAAGGTACATCAAAACTACATTAGCTAAGGTAAAAATAAAGGAGAGAATCCTAGAAACAGCAAGAGATAAAGAGACAGTTACCTACAAAGGAGTTCCCATTAGACTGTCAGCTGATTTCTCAAAAGAGATCTTGCAGGCAAGAAGGGGATGGAAAGAAGTATTCCAAGTCATGAAAGGCAAGGGCCTACATCCAAGATTGCTCTATCCAGCAAAGCTTTCATTTAGAATGAAAGGGCAGATGAAGTGCTTCTCAGATAAGGTCAAGTTAAAGGAGTTCATCATCACCAAGCCCTTATTTTATGAAATGTTAATGGGACTTATCTAAGAAAAAGAAGATAACGAACATGTACAGTAAAATGACAGCAAACTCGCAATTATTAACAACCACACCTAAAACAAAAACCAAAAGAAACTAAGCAAACAACTAGAAAAGGAACAGAACCACAGAAATGGAGGTCACATGGAGGGTTAACAACAGGGGAGTAGGAGGAGGAGAGAGGGGGAAAAGGTACATAGAATAAGTAGCATAGTTGGTAGGTAGAAAATAGACAGGGGGAGGGCAAGAATAGTATGGGAAATGTAGAAGCTAAAGAACTTATGACACGTGGACATGAACTAAAGGAGGGGGAATGTGGGTGGGAGAGGGTGTGCAGGGTGGAGGGGAGTGAAGGGGGGAAATGGGACAACTGTAATAGTATAATCAATAAAATATACTTTAAAAAAAGAAAAAAGGGTATTATGTTGAAAAAATATTCTGAAGGCCTTTCTTTAAAAATATGTCACCTTTTAGACTGTTTAAATTTTTTTACTTAATTTGAACACTAGTATTACCAATTATATTTCTAGTTCTTTTAGCAATAAACACTCTTAAAAAGTCTAACCTGATCATGGGATCTACAAAAAACCTATAGCTAACATCATACTAAATGGTGAAAAACAGAATGCTTTTCTCCAACATCATGAATAACATAGGGATATACTTGCTCTTCATTTTCACTCAACACTGTACTATTCTAGCCAATGCGGTATTGTAAGAAAAATAAATAAAAGGCATTCAGATGGAAAAGAAATAAGTCAAGTGGTCTTTTTATTCACTGACATGATCTATGTACAAAACTCTATGAAATCTGTGAAATAGCTACTAGAACTAATTAATAAGTTAATGAGGCTGCAGAGTTAAAAATCAATAATAAACTGTATTTATGTATTTTGTACTAGCAATTAAGAATTAGGAATTCAAACAAAAAGACAATACCATTGTGATAACATTAAAATACTAAACACTTAGGTTAAATGCGGCAAAAGATGTGTAAGACCTGTAAAACTGACAACCAGAAAACCTGGCTTAGAGAAACTAAGACCTAAATAAATGAAACAGGCATATTCGTGGATTAGAAAACTCAGTATTGTTAAGATGACATTTATACACAAATTGATCTATAGATTTAAGGCAATTCCATACAACACCCCAACAGGTTTTTTTTGTTTTTTTTTTTGTTTGTTTTTCCAGAAACTGACATACTTAAAGTTCATATGGAAATGCAAAGAACAAATAAGAGCCAAAAGAAGGAACAAAGTTGGAGGACTAATGAGACAGTACGATAGTGGAGTCAAGAGAGACCAAAAGATCAGTAGAACAGAATAGATACCCCATGTATATGGACAACTGATTTATGACAGAGGTGCAAAGGCAATTCAGTGAACAAAAAAAAGTCTTTTCAACAAATGGTATTACGATAGCATTTGGATATCCATATGCAAAAAAATATATATACTTCAGTCTATACCTCAAGTCCTATTAAATAATCACTTCAAAATGTATCAGAGACCTAAAAGTAAACTTAAAATGATAAAACTTCTAAAAGCAAACCTTGGAGAAAATATTGGTTAGGCAAATTATTTCATGGTTAGTCAAATTATTGGTATAATTCATGAAAGAAAAAATTGACCGGCTGGAATTCAAAGTTAAAAATTCTGATCTTTAAAATGTGAATTTTTTATTAGAGAGAGAGAAAACACTAAGAGAATTAAAGGACAGCTGCAGACTGGTAAATACAGAAAAGTATTTCCAAATCATTTATCTAATAAAGGACTTATATCCCAAATATATGATGAACTCATATAACTCAATAATAAAAATACACTATAATTAAAAACAAGATTTAAATAGATGAAAGAAGACATATGGATGATAAATAAACACATGAAATGATGTTCAACATCACTGGTCATTAGATGAAATGTAAATAAAAACAACAATATAATACCATTATCCATCTACTAAAATGGCTAAAATTAAAAAGACTGACAATACCAAGTATTGGTGAGACTGTGGAGCAATTAGACTATTGTTTGTGGGAATGCGATACAATATAGCAACTTCAGAAAATAGTTTGGCAGTTTCTTAAAAAGTTAAATAACCTCCTACCAGATAATCCAACCATCCCACTCCTAGGTGAAATGAAAACCACATAAACACTTGCATGCATGTACAAAGAAAACTTTTTCTTGGTAGTCCAAAACTTGAAACAACTGAAATGTCAACCAATGGATGAATAAAGAAATTGGTGTATCCATATATTGAAACATCACTAGCAATAAAAAGGTATGAACTATTGATATATACAACATGGACAAATCTTAAAATAATTATGTAGAATGAAAGAAGTCAACCAAATGAAGAGCACATATTATAAGATTTTAACTAATCTATAATGACAGTATCAGTGGGTACCTGAGAATTGGTGGAAAGGGTTGGGAGGAAAGAATTACAGAAGGCAAGAAGAAACTTTTGGAGGGGTGGATATATTTATTCTTGATCGTGGTGGAAAGCTTCCAAGTTGTGTGTGTGTGTGTGTGCATATCAAACCTATCAAATTGCTTACTTTAAATATATGCAGTTTATTATATGGCAATTATACTTCAATAAAGCTGATAAAATCTCAAAAGCCTAATGGTTTTTTTTTTTGACTTTTTTTTAATATATTTTATTGATTATGCTATTACAGTTGTCCCATTTCCCCCCTTCTCTCCCCTCCACCCTGTACCCCCCTCCCACCCACATATCCCCCTTTAGTTCATGTCCATGTGTCATACTTATGAGTTCTTTAGTTTCTACATTTCCTGTACTATTCTTGCCCTCCCCCTATCTATTTTCAACCTACATTCTATGCTACTTATTCTCTATACCTTTTCCCCCTCTCTCCTCCTCCCACCCCCCTGCTGCTAACCCTCCATGTGCCCTCCATTTCTGTGGTTCTGTTCCTGTTCTAATTGTTTACTTAGTTTCTTTTGGTTTTGCTTTAGGTGTGATTGTTAATATTTGTGAGTTTGCTGTCCTTTTACTATACATGTCTTTTCTTTATCTTCTTTTCTTAGATAAGTCCCTTTAGCATTTCATAAAATAAGGGCTTGGTGATGATGAACTCCTTTAACTTGACCTTATCTGAGAAGCACTTTATCTGCCCTTCCATTCTAAATGAGAGTTTTGCTGGATAGAGCAATCTGGGATGTAGGTCCTTGTCTTTCATGACTTGGAATATTTCTTTCCAGCCCCTTCTTGCCTGTAAGGTCTCTTTGGAGAAATCAGCTGACAGTCTGATGGGAACTCCTTTGTAGGTGACTGTCCCCTTACCTCTTGCTGCTTCTAGGATTCTCTCCTTCGTTTTTACCTTGGCTAATGTAATTTTGATGTGCCTTGGTGTGTTCCTTCTTGGGTCCAACTTCTTTGGGGCTCTCTGAGCTTCTTGGATTTCTTGGAAGACTGTTCCCTTTGCCAGATTGGGGAAGTTCTCCTTTATTATTTGTTCAAATACGTGCTCAATCTGTTGCTTTTCCCCTTCCGATTCTGGTACCCCTATAATTCGGATATTGGAACGTTTAAAGGTGTCTTGGATGCTCTTAATCTTTTCCTCAATTTTTTGAATTCTTATTTCATCATGCTTTCCTGCTTGGTTGATTCTATCTTCCTTCTGGTCCACTGTAGTGTTTTGAGACTTATATTCCTTCCTTTCACTATTGGCTCTCCTCCGTGTGTCTTCCTGCATCTGTTTTATGGTAATCTGCATTCTTTCATCTAAATTTCGTCCAAAATCCACCAGTTCCGTGAGCTTTCTGATCACCAGTGTTTTGAACTGCGCATCTGATAGATTGGCTAATTCTTGGTCGCTCAAAAGGATGAGTCCTGGGGGACTGATCTGCTCTGTTGAAAACATATTTTTTCCCCCCCGTCTCTCCTGTTTTCTTTTCCGGTCTGGTTGCTCTTGTTACGGTGCGGGGCGGAGCCTTAGGTGCTCACCGGGGCTGGGCACCCCGGTCGCTAGATTGTGACGTTATATGTGGGGGTGGGGCGGGAGTGGGAGCGGGGCGGGAGAAAACAATGGCGGTAGTTCCGTTCCCCTGGACTCAGACCCTTGTCTGGGCTTCTGGGCCGCGAGTTCTGCCCTGGTCTACAATCGCTACCCCTCTGGGTCTGCCAGCTGCAGCTTGCGTACTCAGGGATCACCGCTGCCTTCTTGTGCGCCCGATGGCTTTTGCGCCGATTTCGCGCCAAACCTTCCCCCGACCTCTGCGCGCCGCCAGCCCCGCGCCCGCCGGCTTGTCTTCTCCTACCAGTCCGGATGAATGCGTCTACTTCAACTTCTTGGCTGCCCGACTTCCATTCAGATAAATCCTCTGCCGGATCTGGGTGTTATTCTGATAGTAAATTATTATTGTAAATTATTGGTTTTCTAATCTTGGTTGTACGAGGAGGTATGGTGCGTCCACCTATTCCTCCATCTTGCCGAAGTCCAGGACTTCTGATTAATCAAAAGCCTAATGTTTAATTCAACCATAACTACCAGTAAACATTATATCATCCTTTATTAAGTAACTTTTAAGTAAAAGATTCAATGGTCTGACTATTTCCTACCCCTTATAAATAGCATTTGAGAGTATAATTAAATTAACAGATAAACCAAAAAGGGATGTTGCTACTGTTTTTCTTTGTATGTGTGGAAAAGCATCTAATAATACTCTAGGGAAAGTATTTTTACAGAGAATATTGCCTAAACTTAATTATTGTATAGGTTTTCTCCTTTTCAAGATTCTAACACTAACTAGGATCATTATAATAGTAAAGTGAATAATTTTAGTCCCAAGAGAATCTGTTAGTATTAAAAAGTACAAAATTACTTCTATATACCAATGTACTATACAAATTCATCATTCATGTATTTATACCTGCACACTACATGGCCAGGCACTAGTCCAGGTCCTTGCAATCAATATATTTGGGGAAAGGGAACAGGAGACAACAAACAATAATGTTCTTAATAAACAAATGTACACTGTAATATATCAGAAGATGATATGCTTTATAGATGTAACCCCCACCCCAAAGAAAAAAACAGTAAAGCAGAATATGAAGGATCAGGAATAGACTAAATAACATTTATAATAAAAACTTCAAAGTAATGAGACTTGTTTCCAGAGCCACACACAAAAATCTCTTACACTGAAAAGAATCATGTAATATTAGAACTGAACTTTAGGTAACCTAGTCCAACCCTTACACTTTATAGATGATGTTAAATTACTCTGTTTCTGACAGAGATTAGGAGCCCTATCTTCTGTTCACTCTATTGGCATCACTCTCTGTGAAGTCAAATAATTATGATAAAATGTTTTTAATGTGCTAATGTGGAAAGAGTTGAAAGAGTTTCAAAGTTTGGTCTGGCCTTCCTCACTTCACTGTGTTGTTACTTATGGTAAATTACTTAACCAGTCACAAAGTACAAATTTCATCATCTATGAAAGAGGGATCACGATAATTTTGTTACTGGGTTGGCAGGAGAACTGTATAGTAGTTTATGTAATTTACATATCAGTACATAGGTATATAACCAACACTTGTATATTAGCACCAAAAATAGTGCATCAAATTCATCAGTTTTTATACCTTTACTATACTATAAACCTCATACACATCTAAAGTACTAAATATTATGCAAATGCTAAGTAAGAATTCATTAATTTGTTAATATTCTGAGGGATCAACCAGCTTTCAAAATGTTGCAAACATTATGATAACTCATACCACTAAGATGGCGATAATCAAATTAACTGAAAGCTTCAGGGTACACTTGAAAATATTTTTGATCTATCTTTTCTAAACAGAGAAGTGTGTAAACACTAAAACTATGGTCCTGGATCTTTCTGTTCTCAAGAAAATAAATTTCACTGTGAAAAGCACCTTAAAAGAAAACAAAAAAGCCTTCAGTATTTTATACAAGTCTGCTTTTCATATTCATGCCTCTGCTCCTGTATTCACAAATATGAATGCAAAAGAAAAAAAAAAGCAGAACACAACTCCAATGCCATCAAATAGTAATCTAACAACTTCTTTGTATTTGTAACCATTTTAGCTGACAACAGCAAAATAACCACAAATTGAACAAAGGATAAAATAATGCAAATGGGTAAGAGTGTTTGGTGCCATGGATATCATCTTTTCTAAATGAATGTATATTCCAATTTAATTTCAAATAAAAACCAATTATGAAGACTGCTTTGTAAAAACATTCCCTTCCCCCACTATAGAATTAATCCCTGCCCCTAACCCTCAATAGCCCAACCAAAGTCCCTTGAGTATAAAAGGTAAACCAACCATCCAGGAGCTTCAGATAATTAAATCATAATTTAGAGAACAATAAATCAAAGTTCCTAGCTAAGATTCAGAAGTTATGTTAATTCAGCTCTAAAACAATAAAAGAAGGAAGCTGTTTCCTATCCTTTTGAATAAAAAATATCCCTGCAATGCTGGATATTAAAATCTCTGTTCTCAAGCTGAGCAATTAAAGCACAGGTTTTCAAAATCAGGAGTTGGCTTCCTTAAGGTCAAATTAGGCTTTTTTAAACATGAAGAAATCTTAAAAGCTATTGTAATAATAATAAACAATACAAAATATCCTTTTCCCTTTTAATTTTATTCCTGTTACAGGTATAACCCTTTCACATATGCTATTTTTCTACCATTTTGCTACATTTCACACCTACCAAGAAAACAAAGACTGCTTACAGGTTACCTGGATCACAGGACAACTCCGCAAAGAAGTAAAAGCTCAAAAGGTTGTTTCCACAGAATGAAATCCTCACCAAAGCACCACTCCCTTAACAATCCTAGGCTTTTCCTTTATATATACACTTGAGATCCTTGGAAAGGCATCTGTCTGATGATATTGCTGGCTACCCAGGGATGATATGAATAAGCCCCACCTCTTCTCTCACCCCCAATCATCTACCATCATCCACTGAAGCCCAACACTGAACTGTTGATGGAAAGGCAAAGAACAGCATCTGTATACACTGTTCTACAAGAAAAATACTGTTAGAATACATAAGTGATACAAAAAGCAAAGATTTTCCTGACAACTTTCCTAGAAAGCCAAACAGCTCCTACAAAATTAAAAATACTTAAAGATCCAATTATACAACCACAATATATTCATTTTTTGTCAGCATTTCCTGAATAAAGTATGATTTTTAGAAAACCATAGTGTTTCTACCAAAACTAGAGGTCCTCAAAAATCTTAAAATTTTGTTGTTGCTGCTGCTCCTCTCCCTAAAGCCAAATAAACAGATTAATGGATATTTACATTAAAAAACAAGACTCCTTTTGTTGGTATTTGACCTGTTCAAAGATAATCTGGAATAGGAGGTGGAGATAGAAAAACATAAAAAATGGAAGGAGGAAAAACCTTTTCTGTCCCAGTAAGCCTAATTAAAGTTGTGAGCAAGGCTAGGAGTACTGAAATTTCTTCATGCTATTCTGTCAATTTGTATCTGATTATTGTAAATCTTCCCTCATCTCTAACTAGCCCACAGGCATTATGATGTCAAGCCCTCTGTTAACTAGTATCCCTGCGACTTACAGTAAAGTAAGAAAGAAACAAGAAACACACTCATTCAATCTAATCTTTAGAAGCCCTGTAATTTTGCTAAAACAGTAATTTGTTTCAAACACTGCTCTGTAACAAATGCATTCCTGTATGAGTAAGATTCATTTAGCCTCTACTTCCTTTCCTGAAGCACCAACCCAACTTGACAAGTTGCACGCACATAATTTCTGGGATCAATATAGTTGTAATAATGAAAAACACATTCTTTGCTTTATGAAACATATTCCCTAAAACATTTTAGTGTATCTAATTTTAAGTTAAAACCCAGTAATCATTCACTCACATAAACTACAGAACCTCAGAACTAAAGTCAGTGATCTATGATGAATCAGGTTCCAAGGAACCACACAATGGCAAATATAGTTTGTAGTAAATAAAAGAACCAAAGCACAAATAAATGAGTAAATTCGTGTAGATTTTCTAAAGCAGAGGCCAATGATTTTAATGCTCTTCTTGGGCATTATTAAAGAACTACATTATTCAATTTATGGTTTGTAAGTACTTAACAGAGAAGTGGTGATAAGATGCTATACAGCCATATGACACAGAAATTGTACTTTTAGTTTTATATATCCAATTGATGTGAAAATTTATGTCCACACATAAACCTGTCCTTGGATGTTTATAGCAGCTTTACTCATAATTGCTAAAAACTTAAATGATCAACACATCTTTCAATGGAAAAATTGATAAAGAAATTATGATTCACCTATAAAATGGGATACTATTTAACAATTTTAAAAGAATAAACTACTGGGTATGAGAGGAGGGGAAAAAAGAGAAAAAGAATAAACTACTAATTCATACAACAATACAGATAAATCTTAAGTGCATTTTATTATGTTAAAGAAGGAAGCTGCAAAAGCCAAAGACTCTCACATTATTCCATTCAGATGACACTCAGGAAAACAAAATTAAAAAAAAGATTAGCAGTTACTAGGGATTGGGAAGGGGAGAGTAGTTGACTACACAGGGGAGTATTTAAAATGCAGGATTTGTTCTGTATGATACTAGGGTTAGGGTGGTGGATACAGGACTCTACTCTTTTGTCAGAACCCACAGAACATTACAAAGAGTGAACTTCAATGAATGCTGACATGCAACAGTCAAAAAACCATCAACCAAAATGTTGGAAGATTTCAAGATGAAATGTGGACTGTGACAAATGAAGCTACCACTTACATTACAAATCATGACATAACTGCATTAAGGAGTGGGTGAGAAAAGGAGCTAACCTAACTAACACTGGAAAACAATGTTGTTTTTTTTTCTAAAGATTTTTTATTTATTTATTTTTTTTTTAAGAGAGGGAAGGGAGGGAAAGAGACAGACAGACAGACAGACACAGACAGACATCAATGTGCGGTTGCTGGGGGTTATGGCCTGCAACCCAGGAATGTACCCTGGCTGGGAATCGAACCTGGGACACTTGGGTTCCCAGCCCGCACTCAATCCACTGAGCTACGCCAGCCAGGGCTGGAAAACAATGTTTTGACTGGAAGTAGTAGACAAAAAAGGAACACTATATTCTAGTTGGAAAATTTGTTTCTTGTGGGTATATAAGTTAACAATTCTGTTTCACTTTTCATGTTTATTGGAGTTGAACAAATAAGTAAATAGGTACAATGTAGTCAGAGCCAGGTTTCTCACTGTCAGACTACACATAAACAAGACGACTAAACTGTGGTACTGAATTAAAATCAGAGACATCAGTATGAACTCAATGGATAAAGAAACAGTTATATATATATATGGGTACACATGGGTTAGTATACATACATATATTTATTACCTAGCCCTGTGCCTTGAGAAAGTCTAAAAGAAATGGCACCTCCATAACAATGAGCACACCCAGAACCCACATTTTGGTTTCCAAATACCATTACCCAAGAAAAAGCATCACAGTTCCTTGGAAAAAGGCTTATGGTTTACAACCAGGGCAAAAAAAATACAAGATGAGCCTGGAGCATCTGTCTTACACTACGAGAAAGTAAGGAAGGGCTCAAAATACAAAAGGGTAGGGTAAGTGATAACCTGAAAGCTTTTCCAATGGTCAAAGTTGCAAAAATATGAGCAACAAAACAAAAATATACTATTGGATTAGAACTCAAAGTATAAAATTAAATATATATTAGACCATACTGATATAAATTTAGTAAATCAGTATAGAGGAAAACACAAATCTTCCTCACAGAAGAATCACATGTGTAGATACTTAATACTCCCCCAAGTGTAGATTGGACTTAAGCAACTTGCTTCTAAAAAACAGAGTTTGGAAAGAAAAGAAAGGGTAACTTACTCAAGTGGTCAAGGTTAATATGATGTCATCTGGATGTCATGTAGACATCATATATCCCTGATAAGATGAAATAAAAAGGGGACTTTGCCTCTGTTGTATTATTAGCAAAAGTACATAACCCTAATAATTAGAAACAGCAGCAAACTCAGGACAGAGGATAGTCTAAAAAATATCTGGCCAGTACTCCTCAAGCTGTTAAGGTCATGAAAAACAAAGTAAAACTGACAAACTGTCATAAACCAGAGAGACCAGGGAAACATGAAAACTAAATGCAATGTAATATCCTAGACTGGATCCTAAAACAGAAAGAGACAATTAATGGAATAGCTGGTGAGATCCAAATGAAGTCTAAAGTAGTTTAGTTAATACTAATGTCAGTTTCTTAGTTTTGACAAATGTACCATAGTAAAGTAAGACACTAACAATGAGGAAAACTAGGTGTGAAATATACTCTCCATACTATTTTTATAACTTTCTGTACATCTAAAATTATTCCAAAATAAGAAAGTTACTGCAAAGTTAGTCTATGATGCTAAAAGTCAGAACAGTAGGTACTCTTACGTAGTGACATCAATTGTTGGTTGCAAACATTCCTCCCAACCCTCCCACCAAAAAACCCTCCAGGCTCAGGTGACTTCACTGGTGAATTCTTGCAAAAGATAATAATATCCTATACACACCTTCTGGAAACAGATGACACTTCCCAACTCATTTTCTATGGCCAACAATACTCTGAAATCAAAACAAGGCAATGACATTACAAGAAAATCAAAAACTAAATTCTGACAAGTCCTAGTTCTGGCCAAGATGAAGGAGTAGGTAGAAACCCTTTGCTCCCTCACACAACCAAAAGGAGGATGACAACCAATCTAAAATCAATAACCAACCAGAAGTGCCAGAAAATGAAACTGCATGAAACTCTGACAACCACGGAATTAAAGAAACAGTCAAACAGAACAACCAGACTGGTAAGGTGGTGGACAGAGAGAAAGCACGGTGAGGTGGTGGACCACGGGGGCAGAGCTAGCTGTGGTCAGGTGGCAGGCTGTGGGGGAAGGGCTGACTTAAGGGGAAACTGAGACTCAGAGGTGGCTGTGGACCAAGACGGTTGCCGCAGTGGGAGAAACTCCCAGTCTCACGCAAGCAGGTGAGCTGCATTATCATCACTCTGGCCCCTCTCCCACAGTAGTGTGGTGGCAGCACAGCAAGGAGGGTTGCTCTGCCCTGCGGAATACCTAAGGCCCTGTCCCCTTACAACTTACAACTTAAGAGGGGCCCTGAACAAAGAAACAGGACCAAAATGAAAGAATAGAGCAAAACCTCAGAAAGAAAGCTAAGTGATGAGGAGATAGCCAACCTATCTGATAGAGAATTTAAAGCCCTACTAATCAAATGCTCACACACTGAGCTTGGTCAAAAAGTGAAAAAACAAATGAAGGATACCTGAAGTGAAATAAAGGAAAATACTTAGGGAACCAACAGTGTCAGGAAGCAAACCAGGACACAAAGCAATGATTTGGAACAAAAGGAAGAATTAAACATCTAATCGGAACAGAATAAAGAAACAAGAGTTCAAAAAAGTGAAGAAAGTCTTACAAACCTCTGGGACAACCTGAAACATCCAATATCCAAATTATAGGAGTGCCAGAACAAGAACAACATCAAGAAATTAAACGCTTTCTTGAACAAATAATGAAGGAAAACTTCCCCAATATGGTGAAGGAAACAGACTTCCAGGAAGTCCAGGAAGTCCAGAGAGTCCCAAAAAAGTTGAACTCAAAGAAAAACACACCAAGGCACAACATCATCAAGTTACTCAAGATGAAAGACAAAGAGAGAATCTTAAAAGCAGCAAGAGGAAAGGAAAGAGTTACCTTCAAAGGAGTGTCCATAAGGCTATCAGCTGATTTCTCAAAAGAAATCTTACAGGCAAGAAGGGGCTGGAAAGAAGTATTCCAAGTCATGAAAGGCAAGGACCTACATCCAAGATTACTCTATCCAGCAAAGCTCTCATCTAGAATGAAAGGGCAGATAAAGTGCCTCCCTGATAAGGTCAAGTGAAAGGAGTTCATCACCACCAAGCCCTTATTATATGAAATGTTAAAGGGACTTATCTAAGAAAAGGAAGATTCAAACTATGAACAGTAAAATGACAACAAACTCAACAGCTATCAACAAATGAAACTAAAAAAATTAAAAGAAATAAAACAATGAAAACAAAAACTAAGCAAATAACTAGAATCGGAACAGAATCAGAGAAATGGTCATCACATGGAGGGTTTTCAGTGGGGAAGGGGAGGGAAGGAGTAGGGAGGGAAGGGTACAGGGAAGATGCAGCATTATTGGTAGGCATAAAATAGACAGGGAGAGGTCAAAAATGGTATAGGAAACAGAGAACTGAAAGAACTTATGTATACAACCCATGGACATGAACTAAGGCGGGGAGAATGCTTGAGGGTTGGGGGGTGAAGGGGGATAAAAAGGGAAAAATTGGGAAAACTGCATAATCAATAAAATATAATTTAAAAAAATAAAAATAAAAATATTCCAAAGATTCAGAAAAGAAAAAACCCAACTAAATTGCTCATGAACAGGAGTGTAAAATTTTCACCAAAATATTAGCAAACCAAATCTATCATATATGCAAATAATAATAAATAATAACTAAATATGGTTTATCGCAGAAACATAAGATTGGCTCAATATTAAAAATTTGATATAATTCATCATTATCACCAGTCTGAAAAATTCATATTATCATCTTAATAGATGCAGAAAATAGCATTTTACAAAATGTAATATCCACTAATGATAAAATCTATCACAAACTAAGATAGAAGATAACTTTCCTAAGCTGATAAAAAGCATCTATAAAAAAAAAATACAAAACACTATACTCTAATAGTAACAGACTGAATGTCTTTCCCCTAAAATCAAGAACAAGGCAAGAATGTCTACATATCTATCCTCACAAATTTTATTTAACATGTCATCCAGAGGAGTAAGGCAATAAGTATATAAAAGGCTTATCAACTGAAAACAAAAAAGTGCAACTGTCTTTAACCACATATAACACAATCACCTATATAAAGTCCAAAAGAATCTATAAAGAAAACTAATACAATAAGTTTAGCAAGGTAACAATAAAAAGATCAATATACAAAAAGCAACTGTATTTCTAAATACTAGCAATAAATTAAAAATTAATTATAAATGTCATTTAACCTCAAAGCACGTAAAATATTCAATACATACAGATGTAGTTAAACTCCATGTAAGACCTATGTGCTAAATACTACAGAATCTTTTCAGAGAAACTAAAGACCTCAAAAAATAGAGAGTGAGATTATGTTTATGGATCAGAAGATTCATACTGTTGAGATATTGATTCTCCCCAATCTGATCTACATACAAAATCACAGCATGTTTTTTTAAGATTTTATTTATTTATTTTTAGAGAGGGAAGGGGGGGGAGGGAGAGAGAAAGAAACATCAATGTGCAGTTGCTGGGGGTCATGGCCTACAACCCAGGCTGACTGGGAATCGAACCTGCGATGCTTTGGTTCACAGCACACGCTCAATCCACTGAGCTACGCCAGCCAGGGCTACAGCATGTTTTTTAAAAGAGGAACTAACAGGCTGATTCTAAAAATCATATAGAAATACAAAGGGTCTAAAAGAGTCAAAGCAATTTTTAGAAAAACAATTGGAGACTTACACTATCTTAGTTGAAGATCTAAAGTAATCAAGACATAAGGACAGGCATATTGATGAAGAGAATAAACAGGCCCATGCATAGATGGTTGACTGAGTTTTTAACACAGACGCCAAGGTAATTCAACAAGGAGAGAATAGTCTTTTCTATAAATAATACTGAAACATACGCCAAAACACACATGCGCGTGCACACATGCACACACACACACACCAACCTCAACCCATACCTCACACCATAAAGAAATGTTCATTTGTATGGACCCTGAGAAAAACAAGATACCTCCTAAGAAGGACTCCTGGCGGCTAACTGGGCTTAAATTTTTTTTTTTTTAAAAAAAGGAGCCTAGCAGCCATTACACAAGGGCCTCTCATGCAAACTTCATGTCATGGAAAAGCCTGCACTAAAGGGGCTATGTGCTTCTACATGGAACTGCCTGCCTGCACTGTGTCTGGGATCTGAGCTAGCCCTTATAAATGTGTTACTGAAATCCTATTTCAAACACAGGGATTGAGGCTTTCCCCATGTAACTGGAGGAACACAACTATAGCCCCATCCACAATCAATCAGAGCAGCTACATTTTGACCAGTCAGGAAAGTGCCTTCAGTACCAAACTATGAGAACTTGGACCTCATTTGCATAAGAACAGAACAATCAGGAGTCAGGAGCAAAGACTTCTGTCTACATAAGCTCTGGGAGTATATTTTCCCTTTCCATCCAAGAATGAAGACTGTTAACCTCACTGAGCTGAAACACTGAAGATGCCTCACAGGAGCAGACTGGCACAGAACAGAGCAGGCCAGCATAGGGAAAGCAGACAGACTAGAAAAGAGCAGAGCACAGCTCTCGAGCCTGAGAAGGGCATGTTCCTTAGCTATGCTGTTTTCACAGTTGTGCTGGTATCACCATTGAGCTCTTTTACACTGAATAAACTTTCCTCCTTCACCAGCACCCAAATAGTGGATTTCTATTGGTGCTGAATTGGCACCAATCACCATCAGCTTTCACTTAATATGTATCATAGGCTTAAACATAAAAGGTAAACTCTTAAACTTTTTAAAAAGTTAGGAGCAATTCTTTGGGATCTTGGGTTAGGTCACGATTTTTCAGAAAGAACCTAGAAGGCAAAAACATAAAAAGGAAAAGTTGATAAAACTGAACTTCACCAAAATTAAAAAAACAAATGAAACTTCTGCTTTTTGAAAGAAAATGTTAAGGAAATAAAAGACCAAGTTGCAAACTCGGTATAATTTAAAAACACATACCTGATAAAGGACTCCTATCTTACATTTCAGTAAGAAGTAAAGCCAGTTTTTAAGATCTAACCAGATACTTCACAAAGAAAACAATGGCAAAAAACACATGAAAACTCCTCAACATCATTAATCATAAGATAAATGCCAAGAGAAAATACAGTGAGATATGGATGAAGATGGCAGTGAGGTAGGTGGCAGATGAACCCATTTGCTCAGGCACCCAAGTGGGACACCTAGCCTAACTTCAGAACAGAGTGAACAGCCAACAGAATCCCAGCTTACATGAAGTTTGGAAGCCAAAGATTGAAGAGGATGTTAAAAAAAAAAAGATGAATCCTCTCCCTCTGTCATAATGCACTACACCTTTGCCCTGCCCCAATCATATACAAGATAAGGTGGAAGTTGTGAATACAAGTTGACCCACTAAAGGAGAGAACCCACCAACAAAAGAGTCAAAGGAGTCACCAGTGGGCAAAGCCCAAATACAACAAGAGACTCCACATAAAGAGAAGAGAAAGGAAACCCTAGAGCATCCAGACAAGGGGATCAAAGAGACCACACCACTAAGTACCACAGAACTCCTACCATAGGTTAGCCCTATGAAGACAGCTAGAAAAGCAGAGCATTAGAAATCGCAGAATCAAAGAGAGTAACTAAAATGGGGAGACAAAGAAAGAACCTGCAATCAAGAGAAATGGGCGCTCCCCACTAAAATAGCTAATGAAATGGAGGCAAGCAAATGATCAGATATAAAATTCAAAAGAATGATGATAAGGATGCTCAAGGAACTCATAGACAACTACGAGGAACTGAGTGGGAACTACAACATTATGAATAAGGAAACACAAACTAAACAAGAACCAGGAAAAAATGAAGAATACAATTATCTGAGGGGGGGTGGAGGAAAAACGCAGAAAACTGTACTTCAACAACAATTTAAAATGAAAGAAAGAGCGAGCAAGAGAGAGAGAGAAAGAGAGAAATGGAAGCACATACCATGTTCGTGGATTGGAATAATTAACATCATCAAACCATCCATATTACCCAAAGCAATTTATAGATTCAATGCAATCCCTATTAAAGTACCAATGACATATTCATAGGTATAAAACAAACACCTCAAAGATTTATATGGAACTATACACAATCCCGAATAGCCACAGCAATTCTGAGAAAGGAGAACAAAGCAAGAGGGATCACGATACCTGATATAAAACTATATTACAAGGCGACTGTATTCAAAACAGTATGGTACTGGCATAAGAACAGACACATAAACCAATGGAACAGAATAGAGAGCCCAGAAATAAACCCAAGTTCTCTGTGGTTAATTACTAATCCATAAAGGCATCAGAAGCATAAAATAGAGTAAAAATAGACTCTTCAACAAATAGTGTTGGGAGATCTCAACAGCTACATGCAAAAAAAAATGAAACTTGATCACCAACTTACGCCATACACAAAAATAAATTCAAGGTGGATAAAAGACTTAAATATAAGTCACAATACCATAAAAGTTGTAGAGGAAAACATAGGCAGGAAAATCTGAGATACTCAATGCAGCAGTATTTTCAGAGATATGTTCCCTAGATCAAGGGACATAAGTGAAATAAAGAAATGAAACCTCATCAAAATACAAAGCGTCTGCATGGCTAAAGAAAATAGCAGTGAAATGAAAAGAGAACCAACCATATGGGAAAATATATTTGCCAATGATACCTCGGACAAGGGATTGATCTCCAAAATATGTAAAGAATTCACACGACTCCACTCCAGGAAGACAAAAAACCCAATTAAAATAAGAGCCAAGGACCTGAACAGACATTTCTGCCAGGAGGACATACAGAGGGCCCAGAGACATATGAAAAGATGCTCAGCATCACTAGCCATGAGAAAGATGCAAATTAAAACCACAATGAGATACAACCTCACACTAGTCAGACTGGCCATCATAAACAAAGCAACAAACAAGTGTTGGAGAGGTTATGGAGAAAAGGGAACCCTAGTGCATTGTTGATAGGAACGCAAACTGGTACAGCCACTGTGGAAATCAGTTTGGAATTCCCTCAGAAAACTAAAAATGGCACTGCCTTTTGACTCAGCAATGCCACCGCTGGGATTATACCCTAAGAATCCTGAATCACCAATTCAAAAGAACCTATGCACCCCAATGTTCATAGCAGCACAATTTACAATAGCCAAGTGCTGGAAACAACCTAAGTGCCCATCAGTAAATGAGTAGATGAAAAAACTGTAGTACATTTATAATGGAATACTATGCAGCAGAAAAAAAAAAAAAGGATCCCCCTAACCTTCATGACAGAATGGATGGAACTAGAGAGAATTATCTTAAGTGATATAAGCCAGGTGATGAAAGACAAATACCACAAGACTTCAGCTATAAGTGGGACCTAATCAACAAAACAAAGAAGCAAAGTATAGTCAGAGACATTGAAATAAAGAACAAAGGAACAGTAACCAGAGGGCAGGGAGAAGAGGGATAATGTTGGAAAATAGGGGACAGTCCATCAAGGAACATGTATAAAGGACACATGGACAAAGCTGAAGGGGATACCTTTGATGGTGGGTGGTAGGGATGGGTGGGGCAGAGGGCCATGGTGGGGGGAAAATGGAGACAACTATACTTGAACAACAATAAAAAAGACAAATAAAGGAGGCAAGTATAGGTATAATAGTTTGTATAACACATTAGTAAATATCTAGTATTTACACAGGACCTGTCACATAAGTTTGAAATAAATATTTGTTGAACTATTAGAATAAATATGATTTGGAATTACAATGATCTAAAATTAAAGATTCATAATGTCCATAATTAGTGAGGTTACATATATAGAAATGGGTATTGATATACTGCTGTAAGATTTTTGGAAGTCAATTTCACGATAGCCACCAAATTTTAAATATATGTTTTTTGGGGCCCATAGAGTCTAAGAATCTACCCAGGAAATACTATTGTGTTGCATAAAATGGATATACAATGATGTTCAAATTTAGCACCGTTTTTAATTGTGAAAATTACAGCCTAAATGTTCAGAAATGGGGGAATTATTTAATAAATTATGAGTCATCTGTTAAAAAACAAGAATTTTATTGAAGATATTAATAAGGAAACAAAAAAGAATATACAGTAAGATGGCTACTCACACCCACTAAAATGGCTAACATTAAAAAAACTGATAACATCAAGAATTAATGAAGATGTGCACATGTGACACAGCAACTGAAACTCTCCTTACCTTGCTGGTAAGAATGAGAAATGATAGAGTCACTTTGGACAAGTTCAGCAGTTTCTTATAAAGTAAAACATATACTCAATCACACAACTTAGCAATCCTACTAAATAAAAGGTTTTAACTAAAGAGAAATGAAAATGTATGAAGCTTAAAAGGTTGAACATCTTAAAACTTTAATTCTTAGTTTTGAACATATCATTTGTAAAAATACTTAATATTCGATGAGCACTATATCAACATAACTTACTTCAATACCTAAAACACAGGCAATTACCAGAACAATTAATTCACCTAACTAGGCTATTGTCACCAGAACATTCCAAGACTCTACAGTGGAGAAACCTGACAAATATTACTTCAGCCAGATTATCATTATCATCAATAGTCGTTAAGTCTTGTTGATAGTATGTACCCTTGATATGATGTGATGAAAAAAGCATTTTACCCCTCCCTATGCTCTCCCTTCCAACAACCCGTAAGTCTAAGTCTAATTATGAGAAAAAACACCAGACAAATCCCAATGCAGGGGTACATTAAAACATACCTGACCAGCCCTAGTCAGATGGTTCAGTTGGAACATCATCCTATACACCAAAAGGCCGTGATTTTGACCCTGGTCACAGCACATACCTAGGTTGTGGGTTCAATCCCCTGTTGGCGTGCATACAGGAGACAACAGATCAATGTTTCTTTTTTATATTGTTGTTTCTCTTTCTCTCTCTCTCAAATCAATAAATATCCTTAGGTGAAGATTTAAAAAAAAAAACAAAAACCTGACTGGTATTCCCCAAAACTGTCAAAATCATCAAAAACAAAGTAAGTCTAAGAAACTGTCAAGGTCTGAGACACTGTTACAGCCAAGAGGAGCCTAAGGAGACATGACAACTAAATGTAATGTGGTGGTGTGCTGGGGGTGGGGTTGGGGTGTGCGTAAGGGTGGTGTGGATCCTCGAACAGAAAAAGGACAATACTGCCCTGACAGGTATGGCTTAGTTGGTTGGGCGTCACCCCATAAAGTGAAAGGTTGCCAGTTGTATTCCAGGTTCAGGACACATGCCTTGGTTGTGGGTCCAGTCCCCAGTTGGGACATGTACAACATGTTCCTCTCTCACATCAATGTTTCTCTCCCTCTCTTTCTCCCTCCCTTCCCTTCTCTTTAAAATTAAATGAATAAAATCTTTTTAAAAAATCAGTAACTTATCTAGCTTCAAAAAAGTAATTTAAAACAAAAAGAAAAATAAGGACAATAGATTAAAACTAAGGAAATAAGAATAAACTTTGGGCTTTAGTTAATAATAATTTATTAAAACTCATTCATTAATTTTAAGAAATGTATCATACAAATGTAATATGGAATGTGAGTGCAAGTATAAGTACATGCTTTTCTCTTTATTATCTTTTGAATTTCTCTATAAATTTAACCCGGCTCTAAAAACATATACTCTTAAAAACACCTCACCCTCCACCTTGCCGAATAAAAAAGGTTCGTTTCATCAGAACTTAAGAATTTATAACACAGAAAAAGAAAAGACAGAAGGGTAAAGGAATTAAAATAAAAAGGATTTATGGATACTAATTTAAAGAACATCTTTACAGCTTTGGTAGAAGAATTGTAAGGCTTTTTTTTTTTTTTTAACTGTTTAGTAGAAGAAAAATGCATAAAAGGAAGGGTCAAAAGATGATCTAACAGGAACATTAAAAATACTCTTCCCGCTGTTTACACTGATGTTTGACATCAATTCAAGACTCCTAAGGATTACAACAACAATTTACTTTTTGGTGTTTGCTGTGTAAGTTCCCAAGTAGAACCAGTTGTTAAGGAATGCTCAACATTTCCATGATGAGAAGACCAACTCTGCTTAAAATGTGAGATATACAGTGGCTAACTGTGGGGGGTAGAGGGGCAGAAATAGATTGGGTCATTCTGAGCATTTATTTGAGCTTAAATTTTCTCTCTTAGATGTTTAAGTCATTTATTGTCTCATTCTTAATCTTCATTGGGAAACTAACTCTGCATTCTTAATCTTCATTGGGAAACTAAAGTGATATATAAATCTTTTTAATTTCTTTTACAAGTTGATTTGGTTGGTAAAAGCAAATTACTAGTGTCATTCAAAAATAAAAGTTGATATTCAAAAATTTTTAGAAAATCCAGAATATCTCTCTCTATATATATATTTTTAAAGATTTTATTTATTTATTTTTAGAGAGGGAAGGGAGGGAGAAAGAGAGAGAGAGAGAAACGTCAATGTGCGGTCGCTGGGGGTCATGGCCTGCAACCCAGGCATGTATCCTGACTGGGAATCGAACCTGTGACACTTTGGTTTGCAGCCCGCGCTCAATCCACTCAGCCATGCCAGGCAGGGCTATATTTTACATAATAGATTTAACTTAACGGAGTGATGTTAGTAATTTGAATCACTAATCTGTATGGCTCAATGTACAGTTGACCCTTGAACATCACAGGTTTGAACTGTGTGGTTTCACTTATATGCAGATTTTTCCCTGTAAATATACAGTCAGACCTCCATATCCAGGGTTTTGTACCCAAGTGGATCCAAAATAGTATTTTCAATCTCCAGTTGGGAATCAGTAGGTGCAAAGGGTTGACTGTATTCATTGTTCTATACCATTTTATATAAACTACTTGAGCATATACAGATTTTGGTATCTGTGGGGGTCCTGGAACCAATTCCATGCAGATACTGAGGGATGACTATAGTTAAGTTTTGGGGGAGTCAAAAGTTATATGTGGATTTTGGGGTTCATGGGAGTTGTTCCAGGGTTAACTATAATCAGTTATTCATAAAAGGATGTTCATTGGTAAAACCATAATGTAAATTCTGTACTATTTAAAGAGAAATGTGTTTTAAGAATTTTATCCATGTCTGCAAACTATATGAGGACTGAGATTACTATACCAAAATACACAGGGTTCATTTTGCATACTGGAAGGTAATTTGTGCTATGTAATATATACTGGATCCTTGAGTTAAGAAAAAATTCAAGAATATATTTATTCTCAGCACTGTAAACCTTTGAAGTTGAGCAGAAAATTCAGGCAGAAATGTCTGAAAGCTCAGTTAATCTATTTTTTTCAAATATCACAATGTTCATATATATTTAGCAATATATAATAATCCATCTTTATTTCCAGAAGTACTTGCCACCTCTTTACAGGTGATTAAATCAAAAGAAAATGTTTCTTCTCTACCTAAGGATATAATATCACAGCAATGTCAAAACTACTGAACTGTTTAGAGACATCTAAAAAAACTGGAACTATATAATTTATTTTTATGAGAAAAATCACATCTAAAATTCATAGTATCTCTCCTACACTGAACAATGGTTATACTCTGAAAGGATCACAGGAGAACACAGGAGGCATCATTCAGGAGGAGTTGGTTCATGAAAGCCATTAGATTTTAAAGGAAGCACGATAAAGGGAATACACAACTTTTGGGTACCCACAAAAATATATTTTTCATATTTTCATTTTGTTCTCAAAATAAATGTTTAATATAGGTAAAAGAAACAAAAAAAGAAAAAAGAAACATAAACTCCCACTGGCCATCATTATTCTACTAGTTTGGTAAATTATTATACAACTATACCATAGAATATTGTACAAATACAAAGCATAGTCTTTCACATAAAAATAAAACATTGTCAAAGTACATTGCTAAATGAAAACTTCAAGTAACCAAACAGTATATAAAGGGTAATTTCATTTGTGTAAGGAAACTTAATGGTGGCTACCTCTGGTGGCTACGGCAAATGGGTAAAATGAGGGAAGCTTGTCATTTTATAACTTTTTTTTTAAAAGATTAATCTAACCTATATTTTTACTACTGAAGCTGGTAAGGGTATATAAAGGTTCACTATGCTATTCCAGTTTTAATGTATGCCTGAAATTTTATACAATAAAATTATGTGAAATTATACTTTACATATACTTACTTTTCAAAAAAATTCTCCTATGGTTGGGGGGGCGGGGCTTGTTGAGACTAGATTCATCCTCAATAGCCTTCTGTTTGTGTCTGCATTTATTTTTTTTAAATATAGATATGCAAACATTTTTAAAAAGATTTTGTTTATTTATTTTTAGAGAGAGGAGAAGGGAGGAAGAAGGAGAGAGAAACATCAGTGTGTGGTTGCCTCTCACGTGGGCCCCCTGGGGAGCTGGCCCACAACCCAGGCATGTACCCTGACTGGGAATCGAACTGGCAACCCTTTGGTTTGCAGTCCGCACTCAATCCACTGAGCTATAGCAGTCATGGCTTGTGTCTGCATTTATTTTTAATTCTAGAAATAGGCACACCTCAGTTAGATTGTCCTTGAACAAAAAATTATCAACCAGCTACAATTTAATAATTTAACAAACACTATTGTTTAAAATTCATTAAAGTAGACATTATAGTAGTTATTAAGAGAAAAAAGCGGCCCTGGCTGGTGTGGCTCAGTGGATTGAGTGCAGGCTGAGAACCAGTGTCGCAGGTTCAATTCCCAGTCAGGGTGCATGCATGGGTTGCAGGCCATGACCCCCCAGCAACCACACATTGATGTTTCTCTTTCTCTCTCCCGCTCTCTCTCTCTCTCTCTCTCTCTCTTTCTTTCTTTCTCCCTCCCTTCCCTCTCTAAAAAATAAATAAAATCTAAAAAAAAAAAAAAGACAGAAAAAAGCAAGTTATATAGGCAAAGTAACTTTCTCAAGGTCACTCAGCTAATAATTGGTAGAGACAACATTTGAACCAAAACTTATGTTTTCAAATCCTGCCTATTTCTACAAAAAGCTGTAAAGTTTGGGGGATGGGGGGTACATGACAAAACTGAACACCTGTCTTACTTCTAAAAAACCAAGAAAGGATTCCTATACATTATTGCACACCTGCTTAGGGAAGATCAAGATATGTTTGAGCAGACTTGAGTCTTGCAAAGCAAACTGATTAATAATACACTTGAAGAAAGGTCTGCAAAAAAATCTTTGTACTATATATGACAGTGTGTAGTGAAGCACAAATAACCATAATTCAGAGGCATTAAGTATTATCAAACGGATGTTAAAAATGGTATATATATTAGAACATATTGGAACTTCTTGAATTAAAAAAAAATTATCAAAGCAAATCAGAGCAGTAAACAGTTCTACTAAAACCCATATTGTAGTGCTAGTGGTGACTGAATGAATTAATTTGTAATTTATAAGACATTTTTACTGTACCAGTGCTTACCTTGTCAATCCTACTACTTGTCTAGTGTTCTCTTATAAGTTTTAGTGGTTTTAAGGATGTCAACAAAAATTCCAATATTTAAAACTATGAGATTAACACAAAAATTATTTAGAGTACCGACTTCTTATAATCCAAATTAGTATGTTATAAATTAGATTATAAAATAAATAACAGTAGCTTAGTCCACCAAATAATTAGATTTGGTAAATTATCCTTTAAGCTATTCCCTCAGTTTTTCACTAATGGTCATTAGAAAAGACATTAACAAAAAACTGCTCATACCCTGTTATGAAACTGTCATAGAAGTACTGTCCCCAGTATTGTCCCCAGTATTGTTTTAACCCCACATGAATATTCTTTATAAATTTAATAACATTTTAATGGATATTTTATGATTTTTCAAAACAAATTTTAGAAGTTTAGCTTCCTTTTTACAATGAAGAAAAACTACATCCACCAATAGCCAAATCATATTTATCTTTTCCCCAGAGTCTCCTGAAAGCAGAGCGGCTTAAGCACAATGACTGTATTAACCCTCATATTTGCATTGACCTCACAGTAATAAACTGACTTTGTACTTTTACCTTAATGTCTTTCATTGAAACGTGTGTGCATGCATGTGTTCTTTTTATAAGCCACATCCTTTTGGGGGAAGGGATGTGTGAGCTTTGTAAGTAACTTTTAAGTCAAAATAAGTTTATATAGTCAGGTATTTTTATTTAATAATTAAGTATTGATTTTAATAAACATCTAGTCTGATTTTTGGGAAATGGAATCCCTGCCTAGAAATAACTCCTTTTTTCCATTGAGTTTTTAATTAAGAAAATATCCAATCTCACTTGATCCTGTGTGATAGACAGTATAAAAGTAAACATTATTCTCCCTATACAGATTAGGAGAATTAGGCTCAAAAAGAAAAAAAGCCAGAATGAAAAGTTGACTTAATTGTTATGTCATCCTTGGGGACAAAGCTGGGATTCATTTCTAGCAATTCTGATTGTCATATATTTACCTCTATACTACACACTACCTTAAATAGAGCTTTCACCCAAGACAACATAAGAGTAAAGCATTAGGATAAGCAAGGGAGGTAAGAACAGAAGGAAGGAAACAGGAATAGGGGAGGGGAAAGAAGAGAGAGGAAAGATGGTGGCGAAGTAGGTGGCAGTGAGCCCACTTGCTTGTGCACACAACAGGGACATTTAGCTGATATTCTGAAAACAAAACAAAACAAACCAACACAGTGAACAGTCAACAGAAAGCGTGCAGGGGTGCTTCAAAATGAGCAGTAAAGAGGTTTTATAGGCAGACAGAGAAAGTCCCCTGTGTGGCACCAGCAAAGGCAACATTAGAGGAGAGCTGGGTCAGGCTAGCAGATTCCTTCCCTCTAAGAGCAAGGAAACCAGACCCATGCCAGGAGCGACTTGAATGTGCAAGTCTCCGTAGAGAAACAGGCTACACACATGCACACAGCTGGCGGCATACCCAAGGTGGTGGGGCAGTCACCAGCCAAGACAGTGCTCGAGAGTGGGGGGCATTCTGGCTATACCCAGAGTTGGGGGAAGAGGAGGGATGCAACCAGCCATGACTGAGACAGACTCTTAAAATTTGTCAAAGAGTTGGAAGTGTGTGGAAAGCCTGGCAATGACTCTGAGAAAAAAAGTCAAGAGACTTTTTTCAAAAGGGGAACTGAAGCATGCTAGGCAGAGAGACCTGGAACACACAGCTTCCCAGCCAACACGGAAAGAGGACTGTGGGCAAGATTTGCTCCCACTCAGTACACCTGGCAGATTGATCAAAGGGGTTCAAAGCAAGATGGTTTCTAGGTGCCAGCCGGGAGCAAGGGCGCAGAGTGGAGAGTGCCAGCAGCAGAGTGTTCTCAGGGCAGCAGGCTGGAAACTGTACACCTTTGATTATTGTAGGATAGACTGAGCCCCCTTCCTTGGCAGAACCGCCAGAAAGGGAAAAATTGATTCCAAACCCCCAATGCCTGCAGGAGTTAATAAAATCAGCAAAATCAGCTGAGAGTCTTAACAAACAGCAGGGGGCTTTTCCTTTTTTTTCCCAAGAGTAAGACAGCAAGGCTAATGCCTAAAGGACCCATTTTGAACTCTCCACAGAGAGACAAACTACACTGGATCCTAAGGCCCTGTTTCACTGAGACCATCAAATAGGAAGTTAAGAAGGGGTACAAGGGTGATTCAAGGTAACACCCAGACTTGGCTTGCACACAGAGCTGCAGACTACACCAAGCAGGAGAGGGCTGACACTATGAAACACATTGTCCCATTCCCCCTACCCCCATTAAATGGACAGCTGTTGAAGCAGAAACTGCACATTTTTGGAAATAAACTGGGACAGACTAAGATGGGAAGTACAGGCACAGGGGGAATGCACCCACAATTTTCCCAGAAGACTGAACAGTGCCTCCGAGGGATGACACAGAGACTTCACCCTCTCAATCACAACAGAAGCTCCCTCTAGAGGCAGCGGAAGAGAAACAGGAGGTGTTAACAGAAGATGTACAAACCACCTGGCACCTGGAGCTAAAAGAAAACCGGAGAAGGATCCAACAAAAAGGCAAAATGTGAACACCAACACCTGACACAAATTTCACCTTACTCTTCACCAAAACTCGCAAATTTTCTTTTTTACTTCTCTTTCTTCTTTTCTTTTAGGTTTTGTTTTTGGAAGTGTGTTTTTTTGCTCCCTTTCATACAGCACTTTAATTTTTCTTCTTTGAGTTTATCATACTCCAAATAACTCACTAGACTTAGTCTTTCAACTTTTTATTCTTTTTATGCAGATTATGTATTTTTTTCATATTACTGTTACTCTAAATCCCACACAGAACCCTTCCCTGGTCTCAGTCTATATTACCATCTTGCTGAGCTTTACTACTGTTTGTTGTAAACTTTACTTCTCTCACACTACGGCATGTTTCTATCCCTTACTCTATTTCTCCTCCATTAAACCTCACATAAGTGCCCTTCTTTTCTAAACCAGCTCATATTCTTTTTCCACTCTTGTAAGACTCTTATTTCCTTCCCACATTTATGTAGCCCAGTGGCCACATGGGCAAAATACCATGGCTACTGTGGTACTTATCAAATGGAACTCCAATTTGTTCACTATTTGTACTCTAAATTCCATAGGATATTCTCCTCCTCTTACACCATTTTGCCTTCCCTTTGCTCCTGATCAGTTGAGTGAGGAATTTTATTTCATTTTTCCCCCTGTGTCTCAGCCGGGGCTTTACTCCTTACTCTTATTAGTTTGTTTACTCCATCCTCTCAAAATCAGTTTCTTTACTGTAGACATCTCAATTCACTTTTCTCTTTTGTACAATATTCTTATTCCTGTTCCACCTTTATTGAACTTCATTAAACTGTCATTGATATCAACTCTGCTGTGGTTTACCTGCAATTTTGCTTCCATTGGCCCAGTACCTTTTTAATTTTACTTGAAACCTCATAGTACACTCTTACCTTTTCTAACGCCATTGTTCTCATTGCTCTTCCATGTTTTCCTTATGTTTTAAATCTTGTTCTCTCCCTTTCCATGCCTCAGTTCTATCCCTACTCTTACCAATTCTTCTCCCTCTTCCCACTCAAAAACATTTTCCCATTTTAGTCATCTCATATTCCCTTTGTCCTATCTTATAATATTCATAATCTCTCTTCATGTTTATTAATCTTTGCTCAATTACAGTTGAGATTGCTGATATGGTAGGCGGGTTCTTTTTGCTAGTGTAAGTTTGGTTGTCTGGTAGTACAGTTTCATTATGCAGTATCTGTACAACAGCATACAAGATGAGGCAGGAGCTGTGACTACCAGTAAGCCCACTGGAAGGAGGGAGGGAAGGAGGGAGGGAGGGACTGGAGGGAGTAAGCTTACCAACAAAGAGCCACCAACAAGTAAAGGCCAAGGAAACAAGAGAGCATGCACAAACGGAAGAAAAGCTAACTCTAGAGCATCCAGACAGGCAGACCAAAGAGACCACACCAATGAGTCCAACAGAACTAATACCATAGAAGTCTATCCTACAAAGACAGGCAAGCAAAGCAGAGCATCCAGACATGCAGAAACAAACAAAAAGAGGCACCTACAATGGGGAGACAAAGAAAGAAACCACCACTGAAATGAATGGAAGAATCCTCAGTAAAAGAAATTGAGGCAAGCAATCTATCAGACACAGAATTCAAACAAATGCTTACAACAATGCTCAAGGAACTTCATGACAACTACAAGGAATGGAGTGGTAACTACAACAGCATGGAAAAGGAAATAAAAGGTATAAACAAGAACCAGGAAGACAGAAGAATACAATTTCTGAAATAAAACAATACATTAAAAAGAATTACATGCAGGCTGGAAGAAACAGAAGACAGAGTTAGCAAGCTGGAAGACAAAGTAAAAGAAACACTCAGAGCAACAAAATGAAAAAAGACTCAAAGTATGAGGATAGATTAAGGGAACTTCAGGACACCATGAACAACATCTGCATCACAAGAATACCAGAAGGAGAAGAAAAGGAGTAAGGATAGAAAACCTCTATGAAAAAATAGTGATAGAAAACTTCCCTAACCTGAAGAGGGAAAGGCCAGGAAAGTTAAAGAGGAAGAAGGTCCCAACCAAGATAAACCTAAGAGGTCTATTCCAAACACATCATAATTAAGATGATAAATTTTAAAGACACAGAGAGAATCCTAAAAGCAGCAAGAAAGAAACATATACTAATAAACGAGGGAGCCCCAATAAGGCTAGCAGCTGATTTCTCAACAGAAACAATACAAGCCAGAAGAGAATGGCAAGAAATATTCCAAATAATATAAAGTAAAGACCTGCAACAAAGAATATTCCACCTAGTATGGCTGTCATTTAAATGGAAGGCAAAATAAGAAGTTTCCCAAACAACAGAAGGCTCAAAGAATACATCTCCAAAAAAACTGGCACTGCAAGACATGCTAAAGTGACTGCTTTAAGAATATGAATGATTGGACTGCGAGAGAGAGGAACACAGATACAAAGGGAAAAAATAGGAATGAATAAATACCTTTCAGTAGTAACACTAAATGTAAATGGATTAAATGCTCCAATCAAAAGACATAGGTTAGCTGAATGGATAAGAAACATGACCCACATATATGCTGTCTATAAGAGACACACTTTAGAACAAAAGACCTACAAAGACTGGAAGAAAAGGGTTAAAAAAACTATTCCAAGCAAAAGCACAGGAGAAAAAAGCTGGGGTAGCAATACTTATATCATACAAAATAGACTTCAAAACAAAGGCCATAAAAAGAGACAAAGAAGGTCATTTCATAATTCTAAAGAAAAGAATCCATCAGAAAGCTATAAACATCCAAAACATATATACACCCAACACAGGAGAACCCGAATATATAAGGAAAATCTTGGAGAATTTACAGAAAGATACAGATACCAGAACACTTTAACAGTAGAGGATTTTAAAACTCCACTGTGAACAGTGGACAGATTTTTCCAAAGTATCAACAAGGACACTGTGGCACTGAACAACAAGCTAGATCAAATGGGCTTACCTGATACACACAGAACCTTTCACCCCAGGAAATACACATTCTTTTCAAATGTACATGGAACATCTTCAAAGACAGACCACATGACAGGACAGAAAAAAGTCTCAACAAATTCAAGAAAACTGAAATCATATCAGGTATCTTCTCAGATCACAATGGCTTGAAACTAGAAATCAATCTCAAGGAAAAAAACTCAGAAACAATCAAATCCATAGAGATTGATGAGCATTATGAAACAATGAATGGGTAAATAATGAGATCAAGGAAGGAATCATAAAGTTTTTAGAAACAAATGAAAATGAACACACAAAACCCCAAAACCTATGGGCCACAGTGATGGCATTCATGGTAAAGAAGCTGATAGCAATACAAGCTTAAATAAAAATAATAGAAAAATTCAAATTAATGACATGGCCCTACATCTACAAAAACTAGAGGAACAACAACAGACAAGCCCAGAGCAAGTAGAAGGAAGGGAATAATCAACATCAGAGCAGAATAAACGACATAGAGACTAAAAGAACAATCCATAGGATCAATAAATACAGGAGCTGGGAGACTTCCGGCCAAGATAGAGGCCTAAGTAGACACACTGTGCCTCCTCCCCAAACCAAAATAAGGACAACAAAAATTTAGTAACAAAAAAACAACCAGTACTGACAGAAAATTAAACTGTATGAAAGTCTGACCACCAAGGAGTTAAAGTAGACACATTCATCTAGACAGGGGCGGAGTCTGGAGGCCACGTGGAGAGGGGTTGTGGCAAAAAAAAAAAATGGTGGCTGGCGGACCCTGGGTACCCAGGTGATGACTGGTGGAACTAGGCATGCAGGGCAGCAGTGGGTGGACCCAGTAGGAGGCAGATTGTAGAGGGGCACTGGCAGGCAAGGCGGCTGGCACCAGGCGGTCCCACATTCACATGCAGATAAACCAGGTAAAACTGGGGTGTGAGACAGACCACACAACCCAGGTCCCAGCGAGGAGAAATAAAGCTTCGAAAAAACAATTGAAAACGCCTGTGGGGGTTGAGGTGCCGGGAGAGATTCCCAGCCTCACAGGAGCGTTCACTGGAGAGACCCACAGGGTCCTAGAACGTACACAAACCCACCTACACAGGAATCAGCACCAGAAGGGCCCAGTTTGCTTAGGGGAAGCAGCAGAAGTGAATGAAATCCGGCAGACAGTGGAGCAAGCGCCATTGTTCCCTCTTGGATGCCCCACAAAGAGAGTCACAATGCAGCAACTGGGTTGCCCTGCTCTGGTGAACACCTAAGACTCCGCCTCTCATACGTAACAGGCATGTCAAGACAAAAAAAAAAAAAATGGCCCAAACAAAAGAACAGATCAACACTCCAGGGAAAATACAACTAAGCAATGAAGAGATAGCCAACCTATCAGATGCACAGTTCAAAGCACTGGTGATCAGGATGCTCACAAAATTGGGTGAATTTGGTCACAAATCAGATGAAAAAATGAAGGCTATGATAAGTGAGATGAAGAAAAATGCACAGGGAACGAATAGTGATGGGAAGGAAACTGGGACTCAAATCAATGAAGTGGACCACAAGGAAGGAAGAAACATACAACCAGAAAAGAATGAAGAAACAAGAATTGAAAAAAAATGAGGAGAGGCTTAGGAACCTCCAGGACATCTTTAAACATTCCAACATCTGAATTATAGGGGAGCCAGAAGGAGTACAGGAAGAGCAACAAGTGGAAAAGTTATTTGAACAAATAATAAAGGAGAATCTCCCCAATCTGGCAAAGGAAATAGACTTCCAGGAAGTCCAGGAGGCTCAGGGAGTCCCAAAGAAGGTGGACCCAAGGAGGAACACACCAAGGCACATCATAATCACATTACTCACGGTAAAAATGAAGGAGAGAATCCTAGAAACAGCAAGAGATAAGGAGACAGTTACCTACAAAGGAGCTCCCAACAGACTGTCAGCTGATTTCTCAAAAGAGACCTTGCAGGCAAGAAGGGGCTGGAAGGAAGTATTCCAAGTCATGAAAGGCAAGGACTTACATCCAAGATTGCTCTATCCAGCAAAGCTTTCATTTAGAATGAAAGGGCAGATGAAGTGCTTCCCAGATAAGGTCAAGTTAAAGGAGTTCACCAAGCCCCTATTATATGAAATGACAAAGGGATTTATCTAAGAAAAAGAAGGTAAAAGACATGTACAGTAAAATGACAGCAAACTCACAATTATTAACAACCACACCTAAAACAACAAAAACAAACTAAGCAACAAACTAGAAAAGGAACAGAACCACAAAAATGGAGATCACATGGAGGGTTAGCATCAGGGGAGTGGGAGGAGGAGAGAGGGGGAAAAGGTACATAGAAATAAGTAGCATAGACGGTAGGTAGAAAATAGACAGGGGGAGGGCAAGAATAGTATGGGAAATGTGGAAGCTAAAGAACTTATGACACATGGACATGAACTAAAGGGAGTTTGGTTAAGGTAATGTGGGTGGGAGAGGGTGTGCAGGGTGGAGGGAAGTGAAGGGTGGGAAATGGGACAACTGTAATAGCATAATCAATAAAATATATTAAAAAATACAGGAGCTAATTCTTTCAAAAGATAAATCAACAAGTCTTTAACCAAACTCAACAAGAAAAAAAGATGACCCAGATAAATAAAAGAGAAAATAAAGAGGCAATATTACACCTGATATTTATAGAAATACAAATGATCCTAAGAAATAACTATGAAGAACTATATGCCAAAAAAAGTTGAAAACCTGGCCAAAATAAACAAATTTCTATCTAGTACCATACCATCCACCAAAACTGAGTCAAGAGGAAGCAGAAAGCCTAAACAGACCAATAACTGCTAGTGAAATTTAAACAGTAATGGGAAAACTCCCCTCACAGAAAAGCCCTGGACCAAATGGCTTCACATGAGAATTATACCAAACATTTAGGGAAAAGCTCACCCCCATTCCACTCAAAGTTTGCAAAACATCCAGGAAGAGGGATGACTCCTAAGCTCTTTTTATGAGGCCAGTATTATCCTAATTCCAATACCACATAAAGACACAAAAAAGAAAGAAAACTACAGGCCAGTATCACTGATGAACACAGATAATAAAATCCTCAGCAAAGTATTGGCAAAATGCACCCAGCACTACATTGAAAAGGTGATACATCATGACAAAGTGGGATTCATTCCAAAGATTCAAGGACGGTACAACATTCGCAAATCAATAAATGTGATACATCACTTAAACAGTACAAAAGACAAAAACCATACGATCATATTTACATGTGCTGATAAAGCATTTGGAAAAGCAGAGCACCCATTTACAACAAAAATTCTCAGCACAATGGGAATACAGGGGGCATACCTCAACATGATAAAAGCCATAGAGGAGAAACCTACAGCCAACATCATACTCAGTGGACAAAAACTAAAAGCTTTCCCCTTAAGATCAGGAACTAGACAAGAGTGTCTGCCATCATCACTTCTATTTAACATCATATTGGAAGTTCTAGTCACAGCAATCACATCAGAAAAAGAAATAAAAGGCATCCGAATTGGGAAGGAGAAAGTAAAACTGTCACTGTCCACAGAGGACATGATAGTGTACAGAGAAAACCCTACAGATGCCTCCAAAAAACTATTTGACCTAGTAAGTGAATTTGGCAATACAGCAAGATACAAAGTTGACATTCAGAAATCGAGGGCATTTTTGTATACCAACAATGAAATATCAGAAACAGAAATCAGGAGAAAAAAATCCCATTTGCTATAGCAACAAGAAAAATAAAATACTTAGGAATAAACTTAACCAAGGAGATAAAAGACCTTTACTCTGAAAACTACAGAACACTGAAGAAAGAAATTAAGGAAGACACAAATAAATAGAAGCATATACTGTGTTTATGAATTGAAAGAATTAACATTGAAATATCCATACTACCAAAGCAATCTATAGATTAAATGCAACCCCTATCAATAACATATTTCAGATAAAATATTCAACATTTATATGGAACCATAAATG
Source organism: Phyllostomus discolor (assembly GCF_004126475.2). Taxonomy (NCBI): domain Eukaryota; kingdom Metazoa; phylum Chordata; class Mammalia; order Chiroptera; family Phyllostomidae; genus Phyllostomus; species Phyllostomus discolor. Next base: position 76,762,659 of record NC_040908.2, read on the forward strand.
AACCTGAGTAGACCCAGCAATTCTGAGAAAGAAGAACAAAGTTGGAGGGACCACAATACCTGATAACAAACTATATTACAAGGCCACTGTAATCATAACAGTCTGTAGTGGCATAAGAACAGACACATAGACCAATGGAACAGAATAGAAAGCCCAGAAATAAACCCATGTCAATAAGTAAGTTAATACTTGAAAAAGGGAGCAGGAACACAAAATAAAGTAAAAGTAGCCTCTTGGATAAATGATGTTGGGATTTTAGGACAAATAAATGCAATAAAATGAAACTAGACAACCAATTCACACCATACACCAAAATAAACTCAAGATGAATAAAAGACTTAAATGTAAGTCGTGACACCATATAAGTCTTAGAGAAAAATAGGCAAGAAAATGTCAGATACCCCATGAAACATATTTTCACCAATAAATCCCCTAGGGCAAGGGATATATAAGAAAGTATCAACAAATGAGACTACATCAAACTAGAAAGCTTCAGCATGGCAAAAGAAATGATCACCAAAATGGGAAGTGAAACAACATATGGGAAACCATATTTACCAAAGATACCTCAGACAAGGGTTTGATCTCCAAAATGTATAAAAGGATCTCATATGGGTAAACACCAGGAAGACAGACAACCAAATTAAAAAATGGGCAAAGAACATGAACAGACACTGGTCCAAGGAGGACATACAGAGGGCCCATAGACATATGAAAGGATGCTCAACATCACTAGCCATAAGAGAGGTGCAAATTAAAACTACAGTAAGATACCACTACACACCAGTCAGAATGGCCATCAAAAACAAATCAACAAACAACAAATTCTGGACAGGTTGTAGGGCAAATGGATCCCTGGTGCACACTGTTCGTGGAAACGCCGACTGGTGCAGCCACTGTGGAAAACAGTATAGAATTTCCTCAAAAAACTAAAGATGGAATTGCCTTTTGTTCAAGTGATCCCACTGCTGGTATTATACCCTAAGAATCCCAAAATACCAGTTTAAAAGAACCTATGCACCCCAATGGTCACAGCATCATTCTTTACAATAGCCAAGTATTGGTAACAGCATAAGTGTCCTTAAGTAAATGTATGAATCAAAAAACTGTGATACATTTACACAATGGAATACTATGCAGCAGAAAGAAAGGAAGAACTCCTACCCTTCACAATAGCACAGATGGAACTGAAGAGTATTATGCTAAGTGAAACAAGTCAGGCAGTGAAAGACAAATACCACAAGATTCCATCTATAAGTGGAACCTAATGAACAGAAAGAAATGACCAAAATAGAACCAGAAACAATGAATTTAAGAACAAACTGACAGTAACCAGAGGGGAGGGGAGAGATGGATAATGGGGGAAAATAGTGGAAGGGTTATCAAGGAACATATATAAAGGACACATAGACAAAGCCAAAGGGGGTAAGATCAAGGGTGTGAGGCAAGGAAGGATGTGTGGCGGGAGGAATTATGGGACCAAAATGGAGACAAATGTACTTGAATAACAATAAATAAATAAATAAATAGACAGACAGACAGACAGACAGAAATAAATCAACAAACAAATGCAGACTGGTGCAGCCACTGTGGAAAGTAGTATTGACTTACTTCAAAAAATTAAAAATAGAACTGCCTTATGACTCAGTGATTCCACTTCTGGGAAGATATCCAAGAAAACCTGAAACATTGCTTCAAAACAATATACACACCCCTATGTTCACTGCAGCATTATTTACAATACCCAAGATACAAAGAAACAATATCATTTTCAATTTTATCAAAAAAGAATAAAACACTTAAGAATAAATTAAACAAGGAGGTCCAAGATCTACACTAAGAAAACATAAGATATTGAAGAAAAAAACTGAAGTAGACACAAATAAGTGGAAGCACATACTGTGCTAATGGATAGGTAGAATTAACATCATTAAAATGTCCACTCTACCCAAAGCAATGCACAGATTCACTGTAATCCCTGTCAAAATACCAATGACATGTACCACAGAACGTTTTAAAACAAATAATCCTAACTTTATATGCAAGCACAAAAGATCCCAAGTAGCCAAAGCAACACTGAGAAAGAACAAAGTTGGAGGTATCATGCTAGCTGATATCAAACTGCAAGGCCTTAGTAATCAGAACACCATGGAATTGGCATAAAAACAGGCATATAGATCAATGGAAAAGAATAGAGAAACCAGAAGTAAACCCACACCTATATGGTCAATTAATCTATGACAAAGGAGGTAAGCATATGTAACGGGATAAAGACAGTCTCTTCAATATATATGGTGTTGTGAAAACTGGACAAACACATGCAAAAAAAGAAAATGACACTAAACTACTTTCTTACACCATACACAACGTTAAACTTAAAAAAGATTAAACACTTAAATGTAAGACCTGAAACCATATATTCCTGGAATAAAACATAGGCAGCAGATTATTTGACATAGCTTTAAGCAATATTTTTTCTAGTAAGTCTTCCTGAGCAAGGGAAACAAAACAAAAAAATAATGAACAGAAGAGGCTGCATCAAACTAAACAGTTTTTTCACAGGAAAGGAAATCATCAAGACAAAAAGATTGCCTACTCAATGGGATAAGATATTTGCCAATAATACATCCAAATAAGAGGTTAATATGCAAAATAAATGAGGAAGTCATACAACTAAACACTGAAAGAACAAACAATATGATTAAAATTTTGGCAGAGGACCTGAATAGACATTTTGCCAAAGAAAACATACAGATGGGTAACAGAAACGATCAACAATCACAAGGGACATGCAAATTAAACCACAATGAGGTCTCCACACTTGTCAGAATGAACATCATCAATATATGGACACAAAAGTGTTGGCAAGGATATGGAAAAAAGGGAACCCTTTGCACTGTTGGTGTGATTGCAAAATGGTACAGAAATTACGGAAAACAGTACAGAGTTTCCTCAAAATATTAAAAATAGAACTACCATATGACCCAACAATTATAATTCTAGGTATTTACTTATCTGAAGAAATCCAAAACATTAATTTGAAAATATATATGCACCCCTATGTTCACTGTAGCATTATATGCAATATAATCACCAAGATATGGAAGTAACTGAGGTATCCATTGATAGATGAATGGATAAAGATGATGTGGAATATAAATATAATGGAATATTTTACTCAGCCATAAAAAACAATGATATCTTACTATTGTGACAATTTATATAGTTTTAAGCTATGTGAAATAAGTCAGAGAAAGACAAATACCATCTGACTTCACTTATCTGTGGGATCTAAATAAATAATAAATAAGCAAGCAAATAAAGCAGAAACAAATTCACAGATAAAGAGAACAAATTACAAATTGATGGTTGCCAGATAGGTAGGGGCTTCAGGTGATGGGTGAAAAGGTGAAGGGATTAAGAAGTAAAAAATACCAAATACAAAATAGTCATGGGCATATAAAATACAGCACAGAGAATATAGTCGGTAATATTACAATAATTATGTATGGTGTCAGATGACTATTAGACTTATCGGGGTGATCATTTTATCAGGTATATAAGTGTCTAGTCACTAGGTTGTACACCTGAACCTAATATAATATTGTATGTCAACTATAATTTTTGAAAAAATTTTTTCAAGGTGAAAGGGATTAAGAAATACAAATTTCCAGTTATAAAAACAGTCACAGGGATGTAAAGCACAGTCTAAGGAATATAGTCAATAATATCATAACTGTATATGGTGTCAAATGGGTGATCATTTCATGAGGTATATAAGTATCTAATCATTATGTTGTATACCTGCAACATACAATATTCTACACCAGCTGTTTTTGAAAAATAAATTTAAAAAAATGAAATATAAGTAAAGCACCCTTGAAAACAAGAATACTAACAGTACACTCCCAACACATCATTATAGCAGCCTTAAAAAAGAAGCATTTCATTTTTCCTTCTCTTCAAATCTCCTAACATTATAATATGCCATCAGCCACAGAGTAAAAACTGTCCTATTCAATTCACTGGTATCAGTGATTGGTCATTTAATGGAAAAGTGTAGTTAAAGTAAGGAACTGTTTTTAAAAAATGCTCATATACCTTAAACTTCATTTTAATTTAAAATGATTAAGGGTATGTTTATTCACCAATTTTTAAATATAGAATTCGGGTTTTTTCTTTAAGTAAGGATGTTCTGCTGACTGTAGTACCCTATTATTTTTCTTGTATGAACTATACTAAAGTAAAGTACACTGGCTATGATTTATTTCCTGTTTTAGTTTCCTTACAGTGAAGTGAAAAACTAAAGATACTACCTGGCTGGTGTAGCTCAGTGGATTGAGCGCGGGCTGCGAACCAAAGTGTCGTAGGTTCAATTCCCAGTCAGGGTATATGCCTGGGTTGCAGGCCATGACCCCCAGCGACCGCACATTGATGTTTCTCTCTCTCTCTCTTTCTCCCTCCCTTCCCTCTCTAAAAATGAATAAAATCTTTAAAAGAAAAAAAACGAAACTAAACATACTCACTAGACTCTTTTCATGCACATCTAATTTGATAGCAATTTTTTTAGTGTCGTCTCTACTCACATATCCAAAGTGCCAACAACTCCGTTTTCACAGAAATACCTTTCTTTTTTATGCCCATATTTCATCAGCTTTCTTAATATTAACTAAACTGTATAATTCCAATACCAGTACAACAGGTTGTGATTATACAGTTCAAATGTAAGGAGTAGAAATATTCAAACATACTGCATAGTAGCCTACCAGATACAGCATTTAACTCACTCTGAGTACAAGTTATGGAGTCCATTTAATTGAGGTTAATCAAGAGATTTCAACTATTTTTCTCCCCCTCTTCTTTTTAAATACTTTGATCACATTTCAAGAATTGATAACATTTAACTTCCCTTCACATTACAGGCCTTCATGAATTCCTAAATGACTATCCATCTTTAACATATTTCCTCTAACAGTTCCTTAAACATATTTGGTCACCCTGAGACACTCGAAAACTTTTACATTAACATCAAAAATGATACACCTTCTTGGAACTTTTGCAGCATCCCTAACACTATTATTTGCAAGTCTTTTGTCAGCTATTATACTCAAAACCATTCATTAAAAATCTTATGAAAGTATTCCCTGTGTTAGCTTCAAAACTGGAACTACACATAAGAGTTTTGCAGAAAATTGGAAAAGTCTTCACACATTCATTTGAGTTGCAGGAAGAATTTCAAATATTTCTGGAAAAAAATCTTCAGTTTGTGAGACCGCAGGCAGGACTGAGACAAACTTTGCCAATAAGCACATCTGCTCATATAAACTTAAATTTATCCTGTCAAATTTAAATATGCCATGTACAAAACAAGTGAACAAGGCAACTGCAAAATTAGAACTACAATATATATGTGAGTTGGATTCTTTTTCCTTTCCAAAAGGACTACTTAAGGATTCCTCTGAAAAGATTCTGAATATTTGTAAAGGTGCTTAAAAGATCTTAAAAGATAATTTTTCATGAGAATTTTCCCAAACTGCACAACAGCAAAAAGTAGATGAAAAACCCTTTTCCACTTTACCAACACCAACTAATTAAGTAACTTGCACACTCAGAGGAAAGATTCTAAAGATTACTTTAGGTGATTTCTTGAAATAAAAGGCCTAATTTTTATTAGAATTTTACTGTAAATCAAAGTTGACCGTACTATCTTCTGATCTTCCAGCTACAAATAGAAGAAAAGACTTGAGAGTTAGGATTCTTGGTGCTTGTTAACATCAAAACATTTTAATGGAACTATCATTATGACCTCAACTCTCATCTTACACACCAAGCAGTGTACAAACAAATATCCTTTTATTGCTGACTAAAAACACTCAAGGAACTAATTTTCAGGTAGACATTTTTGTAACTCAAAAGGATGCATTACTGTATTTCATTTAAAAAATTTTAATGGAATAATAGTTTGTAATTTTTACTACCATTGCCTTTTATCTGCGGCAAAAATATGGTTTTCTATATATAATAATGAAATAAACTTTCTTTTGAAAATGAAATTTTAACTTAAAAAGTAATGTTTAAAAAGCATTAAGTAACTGATGGTTCAGAGACTATAAGACTAGCAAATCATTAAAACAGTGTCCAACAGTACTCTACAACAACATACAGGCAAGTTCCTCACCATGTATTCGATATCACTCTATTGGTCCTACCAGTCTCTCTTCTCGCTAATTTCTCTCAACAAACTAGTAATATTCCACACAATAAAACAATGTCCATTCTATTGTCCACATCACCACCACCACCACCACCACCTCCTCCACACACACATACCTATGCATACAAACGCAACTTCTTACTTTTTAAAAAGGCTGCACACTAAGGTACTTAACTAACTTCCCCAACCATGTCTCCTCAAGACTGTATTATATGTTACCAGAGACTTTGTCTTATTCATCTATGTATATTTCTCTGGTTGCTAGCATATTTATTCAATAAATAATTTTTGAAAGAATGATTTACATTTTATTCCTACTTGACTAAGAATATTATTCTGTATCATTTAGCAATGTTAATTGTATTCTACTTTCAACTTTTATTCCTTCATGAAGTTACCTTTATCATGCACTCTCCTGGTAGTCCTCCTACTCCTCTGTAACCATTTCTTTGATTCTCTTCACTGTTTCTCAATAGCCTTTGAGAGAACTTCTGTCCTTTCCCAAAACTGTGACCCAAGATAATATTTTGGCCATCCTTCTGGTGTAATCCCATTATTGTTGCATTCACCTATTCAAACTACTTCAACTGCTATCAAAAGCACAATAGCAATAGCCAAGACCTCACTCCTATACATCCAGTCGTCTATTAGGCATTTGAACCCAGATATTCCAGATGTAATGTGATGAGCAGTCTCTGAAATAACCCCCAATAAATCTTCCCTCCTACAACTCATGTCTTTGTACAGTTCCCTCTCACACTAAATACAGTTGATCTGTGTTACCAAAAGAATATAACAAAAATGAGTTTGACTTCTGAAGTCAACTCATAAAAGCTACTATGGCTTCCACCTTGCTCTTTATGATCTTGCACTGGGTGAAGCCTGATGCCTCAAATGCCTCCATAAAGAGGTCCACCTGGTAAGGAAATGAGGCCTCCTACTAACAACCAACATTCATTTGCCCAGCACGTGAATGAGTTACACTGCAAGTGGATCAACCAGCTCTAGTCAAGCTCTCAGCTTCATTAGAGACCTTGAACAATAAACACCCAGTGACTGAACACTGCTCTCAGATTTCTGATCAAACTGTAATGTTTAGCAGGACTGTCCAGCAGGACTTGTCTTTTACTGACTTTTATTTATTTTTAATTGAATTTATTGATTAATAAAATTATATAGCTTTCAGGTGTACGATACAGTATTGTGTGTTCACCACCCCAAGTCAAGACTCCTTCCATCATCACTTATCCCTCCTATAACCTCTTCTACCTCCTCACACTGCCTTTTCCTCTGGTACACCATGCAGTCATTCTGTGTCCCCGTTCTGAGTTTTATTTTTAGGACTCTCAGCAATTATTAAAATGCTCTATGTCCAGTGTCAAATATAGTAGCTCCTGGCTACATGTGGCTACTGAATACTTAAATGTGGTTAATGTGACTAAAGAAATAAATTTTCAATTTTAATTAATTATAACTAATTTAAATTTAAATAGTCACATGTCTGCTGTCTACCATATTGTATAATGCAAATTGATACACTGTTTTGGAATATTCTATTATGCAGTAATAGATAACTAATACAGTACCTCAAACTAAACCTGTCCTTTACTACAATCCATTCTCTTCTTCATCTGTCATCTAATCAGTCAACCAAACAAAAACAACAAAACAAAACCATGCCTACTCCCTTTTACACAGCCCAGATGAATATTCCCCTCAGTAAATGGTACCAACACCCACCCAAATATTCAAGACAGGAAGGCCTTCGCTTTCACCACCTACCATTTTCACACCAGTAGGTGTTCTTAGTATCTTAATTTGTCCCTTAACAGCTCTATTAGTCTCTTCTACTTTAAACTGTTACAACAAACTGTATTTTTACAACTTCAGTTTAGGTCCTCTCATTTTTCATCTGGACTATTGAAAAATGGCTCCTCATTAGTCTCTGTGCTCCTAAAACTATTTCTCAAGACTAATCAATTCTTCACACTGCTACTGAATGATCTTTCTATAACATAACACTAATCCTACTACCCCTCTGATTAAAGGCCTTCAGTGGTTCCTCACGATCTACAGAATAAAACACAAACTCCTCAGAACAACATAAAAATATTCTGGTGCCTCTTATTATTGCAAATTTACCAACTGCTATCCCCATTATCAACCTCCATGCTTTAAGCACACAAATACATGCATTCCTAGAAAATGAGCTACCTCACCCGGTGCCTTTTGTTTATATTGCTACTTCTACCTAAGTTGTCCTTCTCTCTCTTACATTTCTGGTAACTACACCCCATCTTTCAGGACTCAAAGGAAGTATTCATCTGTCTATGAAGCTGTTTCTAATTTATCCAGAAAGTATTCATTCTTCTCCTTTGAATTTCCAGTGCACCCTGTGCACTCTGCTGTCTACATTTCTGTCTCCCTCTTTCAGACTACAAGTTCTTCAAAAGGCAAAAACAAACCGTCAACAAAACAAAAAGACAACCAACTGAATGGGAGAAGACATTTGCAAACAACACCTCTGATAAGAGGTTATTATCCAAAATATATAAAGGATTCATACAACTCAACAAACAATCCAATTTAAAAAATGGCAGACGACCTGAACAGACATTTCTCCCAAGACACAGAAATGGCCAAGAGATGTATCAAAAGATACTCAATTTTACTAGCTATTAGGGAAATTCAAATCAAAACTACAATGAAATGCTCCTTTATGCCTGTTGAAATGGCTAACATCTGCAAGACAAGTAACAGTAAGTACTGGAGAGACTGTGGAGAAAAAGGAACCTTCATTCACTGCTAGTGGGAATGTAAACTGACACAGCCACTATAGAAAACAGTATGCAGGTTCATCAAAAAATTAAGAGTAAAGCTACTGTATGACCCAGCAACCCCTCTTCTAGGTATCTACCTGAAAAACTTGAAAACATTTATTCATAAAGATATACAAACCTCTAGGTTCACTGCAGCATTATTCACAGTGGCCAAGACATGGAAACAACCAGTGTCCTTAGATAGATAATTGGATAAAGATGGGGTGTATACACACACACACACACACACACACACACAATGGAATACTACTCAGCCATAAGAAAAGATGAAATACCACCACTTGTAATAACACAAATGGATCTGGAGAATATAATGCTAAGCAAGGTCAGATGGAAAAAGTCAAGAACTATATGATTTCCCTCACATGTGGGACATAAAAGTAAAAATAACGAACAAACAAGACAAACAAAAAGTCATAGACACTGACGACACTATGATGGCTAACAGAGAGGAAGGGGGTTTGGGGGTTGGTCGTAAAGAGGGTTAAGTATATAGTAATGAAAGGAAATTTGACTTTTAGGAGGAAATCACACCATGCAATATGCAGATGATGTATTATAGACTTGTACACTTGAAATCTAACCATTGTCAACCCCCCAAAAGTTTAATAAAAAATAAAAAATTTTATCTTCTACAGCTTTATTTTTTAAAATATTTTATTGATCATGCTATTACAGTTGTCCCACTTTCCCCCCTTTATTCCCCTCCGCCCTGTACACCCCCTGCTACCCACATTCCCCCTCTTTAGTTCATGTCCATGGGTCATACATGTAAGTTCCTTGGTTTCTACATTTCCTATACTATTCTTAACCTCCCCGTTTTCTACACAACATTCATGCTACTTATTCCCTGTACCTTCCCCACTATTCCCTCCCACTCCCCCACTGATAACTCTCCATGTGATCTCCATCTCTGTGATTCTGTGCCTGTTCTAGTTGTTTGCTTAGTTTTTGTTTTTTGCTTTTTTAGATCCAGCTGTTAATAGCTGTGAGTTTGTTGTCATTTTACTGTTCATATTTTTTGTCTTGCTCCTTCTCTCTTGCTGCTTTTAAGATTCTCTCCTTATCTTTAGTCTTGGCTAATGTAATTAATTATGATGAGCGTTGGTGTGTTCCTTCTTGGGTCCAACTTCTTTGGGACTCTCTGAGCTTCCTGGACTTCCTGAAAGTCTGTTTCCTTTGCCAGACTGGGGAAGTTCTCCTTCATTATTTTTTCAAATAAATTTTCAATTTCTTGCTCTTCCTCTTGTCCTTCTGGCACCCCTATGATTCTGATGTTGGATTGTTTAAAGGTATCCTGGAGGTTCCTAAGCCTCTCCTCGTTTTTTTGAGTTATTGTTTCTTCATTCTATTCTGGTTGAATGTTTCTTTCTTCCTTCTGCTCTACACCATTGATCTGAGTCCTGGTTTCCTTCCTGACACTGCTGGTTCCCTGTAGATTTTTCTTTACTTCACATAATGCAACCCTCATTGCTGCCTGGATCTTTTTCATGCTTTGAAGTACCCAGTAAGTTCCTGGAGCACTGATACCAGTGTTTTGAACTGTGCATCTGATAGGCTGGCTATCTCTTCATTGCTTAGTTGTATTTTTCCAGGAGCTTTGATCTGTTCTTTCATTTAGGTTTTTTTTTTTTTTTTTGGTCTCAGGACACCTGTTATATAGTAAGGGGCGGAGCCTTAGGGGTTCACCAGGGCAGGGCAACACTCGTGGGTATGTTGTGACACTGTATGTGGGGACGGAGTCAGAGAGGGAACAGTACCATTTCTCCACTCTCTGCCAGTTTCCAGTCACTTCCCCTGCTACCCATAATCAAATGGGGCCCTTCTGGTGCTGATTCCCAGATGGGTGGGCTTGTGTACATTCTGGGACCCCATGGGTCTCTCCAACAAACTTTCCTGTGAGGCTGGGAGTTTCTCCTGCTGCTGCCTCAATCCCCACAGGTGTTTTCAGTCAGAGGTTTTGAGGCTTTATTTCCCCACACTAGAGCACTGGGTTGTGTGATCTGTCTCCCCAGCTGTTCCTCCTGGTTTATTTGCATGTGATTGTGTGACCACCTGGTCTACCAGCCACCACCTTGCCCACCCCAGTCTATCAGCAGCTGCCTTGAGCAAGTCTTCCCACCCGGCTGCCCATCTCTGCCCCTCCTACCAGTCTGGATGGATGTTTCTTCTTTAACTCCTTGGTTGTTGGACTTCCATACAGTTAATTTTCTGGCAGTTACGGGGTTTTTTGTTTTTAAATTTGTTGTCCTTTTGGTTGTGCGAGGAGGCACAGTGTATCGTCTACCTACGCCTCCATCTTGGCCATAAGTCCCTAAATTTTTTAAAAAGGACATAAACAGTACCTGATTCAATGCTGACTATATCTGACAATATAGCATAATGTTCGAGAGTGCAAGTTGGGAAGTCAGACAAACTCAGACTAAAATTCCAGTTTTACCACTCAACAGGCATGCTACTTAAAATTTGTGAGCTTCTGTTTCTTCACTTGTAAAATGAAGATTATATAATAAAACCCATTACCCCAAAGGGTCATTGTGAGAACTAAGTAAAGTAATATGTATAAAATGTTGAATGGAGAGATTTAATGGTTAGGTTACTGTTAGGTATTTAAGGAAAGGGTGAGAAAGTTCAAAATAAAAGGTACCATCTTTGAAATAACTTTTGCTAGGCTACTCTAGAGAAAAATAATAAGTAATCCAGGAATCCTATTATGTATCTACTATGTCAGCAGTAAATTGCAGGGAATGGCAAAAGGACTCAACTAGAAATAAATCAAAGGTTGAAGAACAGAGGTTCTAGATGGGGTCAGATAGGAGAGTTTAAAAGCCTGGTGATGGCAATGAAGGCAAAGAGTACATATAAAAAGATATGGAGACAAAGAAGTTGTTGAAGGTTAGGCAGAAAAACACAAAGTTTGACAACAGAATCCTTCTAAGCAATAATAGAAACTCCAGACTAAATCATAAAAAATTTCAAATACTGGATGTTTTTGATAGATAAAATAGATTGGCCCTTTTTAAAATAATAAAAGTGGTGCAGGGTGTTACACATTAATTACATTTTGCATCTTTTTTCCCTTGAATGCCTAAGATAATGTGGGGCTCATAATAAAATTAAGCAAAACAAAAAATTACATTCCTATTAAAGTATCCTAGATGTTCCCTAGAATACAACTTAGGAACTGCTACTGTAGTTTACATTAAAAGACAATAAACTAAATAAATAACTTTCTTTGACTGAAACTTCTCATTTGAATTTTACACTGTCAATTTGTACTTGGATTCTAACTTCAGAGAAATGACATCATCCCAAAATCGTGTATAGTAGCAAATACAATGAACCAAGGGTCAAAAGACCTGTATTTTAAGCCTGATCCCCAAAATGTACTAGCTGGGAAATACTAAACTAGTCAATGAATGTCTTTGAATAAAAGTTTTTCTCTATTTATAAAATGGAAATAACGTGTCTCACATATATATATATATATATATATATATATATATATATATATATATCTATATATAACAATACCTAGATATGTGCCCTAACTGGGAATCTAGCCCACAACGTTTTTGGTGCAAGGGACAATGCTCCAACTAACTAAGCCACCTGGCCAGGACAATAATATTCTCATTTTAAATGTGGAAAAATAAGCATGAGCAAACATTTGTATAATAACCAGATTATTTATGAACTGTGAATTGGTTGTTTATCCCAGTATTTTTTCCAATCTGATATTTCAACTTCATCACCCTCAAAGCTTTACCAGAACATTCTCCAGACTGGTCCTATCAATACTAGTAAACTTTTCAAGTTGCATAAGCAAAGATTTCCTTATTGCTAACAGTGAGAAAGCAATATCCACTAAAATGAAATATGGTAAATACTGATACAAAATTAACAGACCTTTTACCCCACAGGGAGGTGGCAAGCATGGGAAAGAGCAACCTCTCAGAATTCAGTACAGCAGATACCTGTAAAACTGCCTAAGACCTATAAAATCTCTGAACCGATAAGAATGCTTCAAAAGGCACTGCCTTTTTGTATGTACCCTCATTTATATGTCTTAAACGTAGTAAAATTCTCAAAATATAATTCTCTAGTCTTTCTCTACTGAGAAATAGCAGTTATTCAATAAAAGATTTAATTTGTGAGCTTTTTAAAGATTTTATTTATTTATTTTTAGAGAGGGAAGGGAGAGAGAAAGAGAGAGAGAGAGGGAAACCCCAATGTGCGGTTGCTGGGGGTCATGGCCTGCAACCCAGACATGTACCCTGACTGGGAATCGAACCCGCGCTCAATCCACTGAGCTACGCCAGCCAGGTAATTTGTGAGCTTTTTAAAACCAACTATCTGCCTACCTCTGGTGCAGATACTCTGGGGTTACTAAGAAAATGAAAGAAAACAATTTATAGTTAAAAGGGTTAGGTTAGAAAAATTACACACTTAAATAACTCTTAAGCAAATTTCCTTTCCAGTACTATGGCACAAAAAGTGGCTAGAGTAAAATGATTCATGTCACAGAATCTTAGTAAAGTAACAGAAAAAAAATCATTTATAAAGAAGAAATGAAGATTATAAGTAACAATGTTTTATGGCTCAGAAGATGAATCTGGAGCTAGAACAAAATAAATAATTACTTCTTTAAGTGGTAGAAAATAAAAACTAAATGATAAAGAAGGGAAGATCATGTCCTGACCATGTGGCTCAGTTGGTTGGAGCATCAATCCATACACCAAAAAAGGCTGCAAGTTCGAGTCTAAGTCAAGGCACATATCTAGGTTGCAGGTTCAATCCCAGGTCAGGGTGAACAGAGGAAGCGACAAATTGATATTTCTCTCTCTCTCTCTCTCTCTCTCTCTCTCTCTCTCCCTTCCGCTCTCTCTACAATCAATAAACATATCCTTGGATGAGGGTTAAAAAAAAGAAAGGAAGGGAAGATCACTACTATAGCAAATCTTTAAAAAGAAAACATCTGCATTGCCACTTAAGCAAACAGACTCTTGCTAAAAAAAAAAACTTAAACCCAGTTTGTTTAAATCATTTATATTTCACAAAGGTCTGATCACCTACTGTTAAAATCAATCATTTGTTGCCTCTTCTTTCTTTTACATACTCAGTGTACAAAATTTTTTGAGCCCTGGCTGGTGTGGCTCAGTGGATTGAGCACCTGCCTGTGAACCAAAGAGTTGAGGGTTCGACTCCCATTCATGGCACATGCCTGGGTTGTGGGCCAGGTTCCCAGTTGGGAGCACACCAAGAGGCAACCACACATAGATGTTTCTCTCCCTCTCTTTCTCCTTCCCTTCCCCTCTCTCTAAAAAAAAATTAAAATGTTTAAAAAAGAAAAAGTGAAACCAAATCACAATGTAGCCAGTTCCTTAGAGGAAATAAGGCAAAACCCCTTGTGTCAGAAATCTTAGAAAAGGAAGGTAAATAAATGATGAAAGAGAAAACGTAGTTATGAAATTATATGAAGACAACGCTTAAATGGTGTAGAAGACAAAATCCACTTCCTGAGTTTCATTCAACTGATTCAAAAGATCAACTATTCATCCTACTGATTCAAAATATCAACTAACTGATCCAGCTGAACCAATCTTAGTATAAGCAGGCCTTATAAGAAAATGGGCACTGAGTCAAATTCCCAAATCTTTTATTGTGAAACTATGTGACCTTGAACAAGTTAGTAAATGTCTGGAAGCCTCATTTTTTTGTTTTAAAATGAGGACAGCAATATTTAACTTACACAGCTGAAGTTTTAAAAAGATGTCCAGAAAGTACCTAGGATAGTGTCCAGAACCTAGTTCTGTATGTACTCGACAAGTAAAAATATCCTTTACCACTTCCCAGATTTCTGTTTTTTCCCAATGGTTTCTTTTTCTTTTTTTTTTTTTATTGTTGTTCAGTTACAGCTGTCCCAATTTTTTCCCCCCATTGTTCTCCCCTGCTCCATCACCCCACCCCAGTCAATCGCCACCTTGTTGTCCATTACCATGGGCCCTTTATAAATGTTCCTTGACTGGACTTTTCCCCTTCTTTCCCCATTACCCCTCTCCCACCTTGGTCATTGTCAGTTTGTCTCTGGCTCTATTTTGCTGGTCTCTTTGTTTTGTTCATTAGGTTCCACTTACAACACAGTTGTAACAACTCAGTTATCAAGCACTTATTGAGCACTTCCTATGGTAAACTATATTATTATTCCTAATTGTTCACTCTCTCCTCTCCTTCCTTAACAGGATTTTACACACTTACCCATTATTATGTGACTTGTAATACTACCTATGGGTGGAGTGTACATCTCTGGCCCACTGACAATGAGCTTGACCATGCAACTTACTTTGCCTAATGACATGTGTGAGCTGGTGTGACTGACGTACACCATGACTAACCCTTACGTTTGCATCAGTTTTCCTATTCTTTCCTTATAACGGGATAATGGCATATCCCAGAGAGTGGCTGCTTCTTCGGCCAGGTATCCAAAAATGCTGCAGCCAAATCCACAGCTGACTGGATATAATGTAAGCAAGAAATAAATCACTGTCATAAGTCATTGAAATTTGAAGGTATTGCTATGGCAGCATAAACTAGCAACAGCTCATACATACACCTACCATGGGTTAGGTACAAAGTTTTTATTTTATTAAAATAAAAGCTGGTACATTTATAAGAATGTTTTAGAAGACAGACAAAAAAAAACTTTAACTATGGCTACCTCTGAGTAGATAATTTGAGAACCAAGTAGGTGTGTAGGGATAAGGGTAAGATCAGAGGGAGACATTATTCATACTATTATATATCATTTGAATTTTCTTGTGTATGTTTTTGAAACCTCAACAACATCATCTAGGTACCTGGATAATGTGGGTTACTTTTTCTTTCTTATGACTTTTAGTATTAAAATAGAATAAGAATATAATAAAGCAAATAATAATTACTTAAAAATGACTAAGAACTATCCTCCTGCCCTTAAGAAACTCAAAAATTAGTTGACAATTTAGGATTTAAAAAAAGCCTTTTCCCAAAAAACATTCAGTGTTTTTCCAACATTTTTGGGAAAATGTTTCCCAAAAAACATTTTTCAGTGGCAAAGGCTGCTGACTGCGGGGGGGGGGGGGGGGGGGGGGGGGGGGGAAGTATGACAAAGGTTTCAGGAAAGCAAATATAGGGTTTTATACATGGGTGGTGTGACTACTGATCTCAAAGGAAATTCAATTACACTATTTTAGTACGAAAGTTAAACTGGTGAAGAAGCTTCCTCCTGGCTTTAAGGTTTGTGAATAAGCCTCAACTACAAAGTATTTTACTCTATTAAATTAGCTCATGTATGCTACAATTATAAAAAAAGAGAAGAAAATAAGTGGAAAAAATTCTAACCATGAATCTTGCAGTGATTAAACAACACTTGAAGTTCCATAGGGTAAGACTTTACTACGTGAACAGATTTTTAATTAAATTTGACCAATATTTGAACACAGCAGTATCTTGCAAATATGATTAGAAACATGTCTACACATTTTAGACTAGCATCTCGAAGCACCTGACAAACATTAACCTTCATTTCGCCTGGGAAGATTACAATCCTCTATCCTTTCACTACAAAATATTTAAATACCCCTCCAGCAGTACTTGCCCTGAGAAAGTCCTGCCCAAACAGTCAGTAAAACAGGAAATAAGCTGACAGTGCATGTGCCACCAACAATCTCTGAAAAGATCAGACCTTCACCCAAAAGAACCACTTCCTCTGAGTAAACCACAAAGACTGTACAGGGCAAACCACACCGTTATCAACTTGTGTCTGGAACACAGACAGATAACTCATCTAAAATTTATAAATGAATATATCTAAGCATCTCCACAAGATTTCCTATACGCTTTTAAGTACATTTTGAGAACGTGTTACTCTTCTGGACAAGATATAGCCACCTACTGCATTACATGATCAATTTCACATAGAATTTCTTCAGGTGCCAGTGAAGTCTTCAGTTTTTCAACAGCAGAATAATCTACATTTTTCTTAATCCACAGAAGAACTACAAAATCCTCTTTAATGTCTTTTATGTGAATCTAAAATCAGCACTGAAATATAATACTTGACAAAAACTGTAGTCCCAAAGTAGTTTCTTCAAATGACAACAGGCTTTACAACATCAAAAGAAAAAGCAGTGTGACAAGTGACTAACTGTAAGCAGCAACTAAACCTGATTTTCTTATATATTTCCAATTTCTTCATGAATTGTTACTCATAGTTCCAAGGCAGGAAATGTTATTTCTCATTCATTGGCCATTAGATTTACATGTTTCTCAACACTAGGAAGCCATTAAGAATCTAAACTGTCAGCTGCACTAGTGCATGCTACTTCAACAAAGTAAATTTAGTGTGTCTTTCCTTTTATTAAAAGTCATAATGCATGCTTATGAGATTTTGGCAAAGCCTCTGACCTTCAGCACCATCATGTAAGTACCTCTGCAGAAGCAAAAACTGAAAATTATTCTAGGCAATAGCTTCATGGACTTAAGAAGCTATATTAGAAGTTAACATAAGTTAGAAGCTGTCTTACAAACTTCTTTCACATAACGCTATTTTGGTACTCTACATATTCTAAATTGAAAAAGTATAATGCCCTAAATTTGGCATGTTTCCAAAATTCTAAACTTTGAGGAAACAATCACTAACAAAATACTAAAGAGTTCTAGCCAAGATGGAGGTGTAGGTAGAAACCCTTTACTTCCTCACACAACCAAAAGGAGGATAACCACCAATCTAAAAATAATAAACAACCAGAAGTGCCAGAAAACCAAACTGCATGGAACTCTGACAACAAAGGAATTAAGGAAACATTCAACCAGACCGGTATGCCGAGACAAAGAAATATGGCCCCAAAGAAAAAACAGATCAAAGCTCCAGAGAAAAGCTAAGCAATGAGGAGATAGCCAACCTATCAGATGCACAGTTCAAAACACTGGTAATCAAGATGCTCACAGAACTGACTGAGCTTGGTCACAAAATGAAAGAACAAATAAAGGCTACCCAAAGTAAAATAAAGCAAAATATTCAGGGAACCAACAGTGTCAGGAAGGAAACGAGGACTCGAATCAATGGTGTAGAGCAGAAGGAAGAAAGAAACATTCAACCAGATAGAATGAAGAAATAAGAACTCAAAAAAATGAGGAGAGGCTCAGGAACCTCCAGGATACCTTTAAACAATCCAACATCAGAATCATAGGGGTGCCAGAAGGACAAGAGGAAGAGCAAGAAATTGAAAATTTATTTGAAAAAATAATGAAGGAGAACTTCCCCAATTTGGCAAAGGAAACAGACTTCCAGGAAGTCCAGGAAGCTCAGAGAGTCCCAAAGAAGCTGGACCCAAGAAGGAACACACCAAGGCTCAACATTAGCCAAGATTAAAGATAAGGAGAGAATCTTAAAAGCAGCAAGACAAAAGGAGACAGTTATCTACAAAGGAGTGCCTATAAGACTATTGGCTAATTTCTCAAAAGAAACCTTACAGGCAAGAAGGGGCTGGAAAAAAAGTATTTGAAATCATGAAAGGCAAGGACCTACATCCAAGATTACTCTATCCAGCAAAGCTATCAATTAGAATGGATGGGCAAATGAAGTGCTTCCCAGATAAAGCCAAGTTAAAAGAGTTCATCACCAAGCCCTTATTATATGAAATGTTAAAGGGACTTGTCTAAGAAATAGAAGATCAAAAACGATGAACAGTAAAATGGCGACAAACTCACAACTATCAACAAATGAACCTAAAAGAAAAACCAATGAAAACAAATACTAAGCAAACAACTAGAACAGAAACAGAATCAGAGAAATGTACATCACCTGGAGGGTTTTCAGTGGGGAGAGGGAGGGAAGGAAGAGGGAGGGAAAGGTACAGGGAATAAGAAGCGTAACTGGCAGGCATAAAATAGACAGGGAAAGGTTAAGAATGGCATAGGAAACAGAACTCAAAAAACTTATATGTACAACCCATGGACATGGAACAAGGGGGGTGGGGCCTGCAGGAGAGTTGGGGATGCAGAGCACAGATAAAGGGGAAAAAATAGGGAACACTATAATAGCATAATCAATAAAATACTTTAAAAAGGAAATAAAAACAAAAACATCTAATTAAGTCATTTTAAACTACGTATCAGTGAAAAAGGTCTACTAATATTCAATTTCTATAATATATACTTTATAACAACTTAAATATGCACTTTTTCCTCTGTTATCTCTTATTATTACTAACAATTCTTATAAACTCAGTGGCAAGAAAGTAAAATGTAGCCCTGGCTGGCGTAACTCAGTGACTTGAGTGCAGGCTGCAAACCAAAGTGTTGTAGGTTCGATTCCCCGCCAGGGTACATGCTTGCGTTGCAGGCCATAACCCCCAGCAACCACACATTGATGTTTTTCTCTCTCTCTAATCTCCCTCCCTTCCCTCTCTAAAAATAAATAAATAAAATCTTAAAAAAAAAAAAAGTAAAATGTTATTTCAGTTTTAACAATAGTGCTTTTTTTACTGGAAATATACTGTTAAGCATTGTGAGTCTATATCTTTTCACTAATATGTGGGAATAAAAGAAAAAATAAAGTAAAACAACAAAAAATGGGGGAAAATTACATGCAACTTGAGGTAAGACTGAAAAAGCACTACAAAAAAAAAAAGATGAAGAATACCAACTTCCAGATATATCTCAACACAGTGCAACAGATTTTTTACATTAAAGCTACAATTACACCCTGGGTGGTGTGGGTCAGTGTGGATTGAGCACCGCTTGTGAACCAAAGGGTCACAGGTTCAATTCCAGTCTAGGGCATATGACTAGATTGCAGGCCAGGTTCCCAGTAGGAGGTGCTCCAGAGGCAACCACACATTGATGTTTCTCCCTCTCCCTTTCTCCCTCCCTTCCCATCTCTCTAAAAACAAATAATTTTTTTTAAAAAGCTACAATTACATCACTTTATTTACTTTTAAATTCAGAGATGTTTTATCTTCAGTTACGATTAATTTTTCAACCAAAGATGGCCTCTAACACTTATTATTTGTTTGTTGCTACCCTTTTGTCACGTAATTGATAATACTTGTTACATTACGGTACTCATATTTAAAAAAACAACACCTTTTATAACATGAGTAATTGCTTAATCAGTCAATTTGGTAATTACGCTGTTTATATAAATTTGTTTACTATTTTATTTGTGACATCTCTCACATCCATTCTAAAAACTATCTAAAACAAAAGTGAATTAAAATGATCTTCAGGATCTCTTCACCTCTAATTTTGGGCTATGCTTGAAGAAAACTGAGGACAACCTGAATTACAGTAAAACTAAACTTGGAACTTGCTGCTCTAAAATATGGGTAAAAACATACAGAATATCACATCAATTTGTACAAGGAAAACATCTAAGGGGAAAATCATTTTGCATTAGAAAAGCAATTGGGAAAAAGCTAATAAAATATTAAGTGGGACGGGTTGATTTTTAGACAATGAATCAAGAGAAAATACAAAGTTTATTTAAGCAAAGATTCAGGGGGGAGTGGATAACTATCAGACCTATTTAGAGTCCTATAAACAGAAACGGGAGAACGTTATTTAGCCTAGTATAGCAAGTTTATACAAGCAGCAAGAAAACTTAAAAAAAAGTTTGAGCTAAAAATCCAGAAAAGCTACCTGATTACAAGATCTATCAGACTGCTGTACTGTCTCCTGAGAAAGTGACGAGTAGCTACTCTAGAGATACTTAAAATTAGAATGGATAAGATACTAAAAATATCCTCTAAGAGACAAATTCCCACTTGGACACGGTCAGCTTGTTAAGTTATTAAATGAAGGTAGGAAAGAAAAAATAAAGTATGGCAGTAAGACAATAATTTACAGTGAAAAAGTGGGGGACTTGAGAGCCAAAAAGAGCTAGATTAAAATCTTGGGTCTGTACTTTCCAGTTTTATAATCTTGACTTAAACTCTGATTTGCTAGAAGTATAATGGTGATCTGCCCTATGCTGAGTTGAAAACACTGTAAATGCTATAAAATTATAGATTATCAGTTCATACATGAGGGTATTATACTCAAAGGGAACAAAATATCTATAATTTGGCTAATTTTATAATTTATGTTGAAATGCCATTATTTTGAAGACTCTCAATTACTAAAAGAGAACGGAGCAAGCCTTGATATAAAATTTGAAAACATTATCAAAGCCAAGTTTTAAAGAATGAGATCAAATGAAGTTAAATTCCCTATTCCTGAAAATATGGCATGGGTCAATTTCTAGAAGAAATCATATAATAAGAAATATCTCTGGGGGGAAGGGGGGAGGGTTGGGTGGGTGGGCTGGAATGGGAGTAGGGGGGAGAAAACTGTACTTGAACAATGATTAAAATAAAAAAAAATATGGGAAAAAAAAAGAAATATCTCTAGTAACTATGTCAGACAACTATGACATAAAAGAGTTTCTCCAATTTCCTCTGAAAAAAAACCATTCAAGTACCCTGCTGTTTCTGTGACCCATATATTTGGTAGGCAATTCATATCTATTTCTACATGGCTTTTATAAGAGGCAACCATATATGTTTACATAAAGATTTTCCAACTGTTTTCCCTGGAATCACAATGCTCCACAGAAAAATATGGAAAACACACCATATATAAGTTCCATCAATGTATGCCTCAAATTTCATTCTTTCAACTAAAAATTCGAACTTAGTTTTTAAAAAGTCCTACATGTTAACTCAATATTATATACTACATTTAAAAAACTGTAAACCATGAGTGTGTTAAGTGGTATTTCCAGGTTAATATACCTTTATATTGATTCAAATAAAGCTTCCCTTGCCATCTCACTGAATTAATATGAACACCTAATCAATGTGCCATTTATCAGCTTTGTATTTTTTTAAGATTTACTTTGGACTGTACATGTTTCTCACTTAAAACTGAACAAGTGAAAGTACTACTGCATACCTATATGAATTGGAGTTTTACACTGAACTCTTAGAAGAAAAGTCATCACTGGGATCTTGATACCCAATTTCAATTTTGTATTTATCAAATAACTGACTTCATAAGTAAGTATTACAAACAATTCCACCTTGCAGATGACTCAAGCAATCTTTAAAACAGCACAGTTACACTAGTTTTTTGTATTTTTTTAAAATCACAAGCATTATATGGAGATGCTGGCAGAAAAAGTATAATGAGCCCTGGCTGGTGTGACTCAATGGATTGAGTGCCAGCCTGAGAACCAAAAGGTCACCGGTTCAATTCCTGGTCAGACCACATGCCTGGGTTGGGGGCCAGGTCTCCAGTTCGGGGTGTGGGAGAGGCAACCAATCTGTTTCTCTTACACATCAATGTTTCTCTCTTCCTCCCTTCCCCTATCTCTGAAAATAAACAAATAAAATATTTTTTAAAAAGTATCATGAATTAAAATGTTAATTAATGAGTATACGCATATAAAGTCACAGGTTCCCATATTCACTTTTAAAGTTTACTTAAGTTTTAAGCAAGTTTAAAGTTGAACTCAGTGCTAAGAAAATGCCAATGCATTAAAAATCTGTTTATCCATAAATCAAAAAAAAAAAAAAAAAAAACCCTAAATTCAAGACAAGACAAAGGTCCATTTATTTCAAGGAAGACCCTTATAATAAAATCCCGCTTGTATTGTCCCTAAAAAGTCATTGTTCTAAAATCTAGCCTGAAATCATTTACTGAATCCAATGAAAAATCATTCTTTTCTATTTCTCAAAAGAAATTCCAATTGCCAGAGGACACCTAAACTCTCAGGGACAGAAGACAGGAATCTAAAGGCACTGGAAACAATTGTTTTAGGACGCATGCAGTAATCAACGCAAACTGAAAAACAGCAATCAGCTATTTCTACCACTTTTTGAGTGATGATTCTAAAAATTGAAAACTATAGTCCACAGGTCTCACAGGCACTACAAAGCAGGAGAGTGGAAGGTAAGCTGCTTTTGTGTGTGTGTGTGTGTGTGTATACACACACACACACACACACACATTTTTTAAGCTGTTCAGATATACTACATAAAAAAAGGTAGCTACCATAAACATACTTGGGTTTTTAATTAATGACTATGCCTTTTAAAAAGGGGGTGGGAGTTTTGGCAAGTAGATAAAAAGAAGAAAAGAGAATAAATGAATGTGTTAATTTTACTGCAAAATGACAGGACATTAGTTCTGAGTATCCAAAGTGACTAATCAGAGCCTAAACATAGCCGAATTTCATCCTAGCCCCAGCATGCCCCTAACACAAGAAAACCTTATCTTGTTCAGCCGTGTCTCCAGCCACAAACTGGAGAACAGAACAACGCCCAAAACCAGCTAGTGTGATTTCAACTAAGGACAGAGAGACCATGTAGTCAGAAGCACCACAATGAAAAGAACTCTAACTCAGTCAGCTGGTCTAGTGGGTCTGCACACTCTACAAAACAAAGCCAGACCACATAATAATAGTACTTCAAACTTCAAAGTATCTTTAAACAGCTACATCGGCAGTTAATTTGCCAATAGTTCTAGAATCAACAAAATATACCTACAGTACACTGCAGTTAGTGAGAAATGAAAATAAAGGAGACAGGGCTAAGAAGAAGTTAAGGCATCCTGCCACAGAAATCATAGTAAACCAGTATTTTACCCTAACATATATTCAAATCAGAGACAATTACTTTTCTAAAGGGCAAATGGATCCTTGATGTTTAAAGAAAAAGTAATGGTCATGTATGAGTAATTCTTATTAAAAAAAAAACTACTAGTAAATTTCTAAGAAACAGGTATCCATACTGTCTAAGCACTGCTTATTAACTTAAGTGACTTTTAAGTTTTTCTTTTAAAAAATGTGTAAAATCAGGCAGCACTTGAACCAATTCAAGGATATTAATACCCAAACCGATTTGCAGATTCATCTTATACTTAGAATCATCATTTAATCCTTTGGGCCTAGCACAGTGCCTGGCAAAGAACAGGCATTTGTTCGCTACATGCTTATTGTATATTTATATTTCCTCTAACTTATAAAAAGAACACAAATTCCAAGATTTTATTTCCAAGATAATGAAAAGAGTTAAGGAAATCTCTGAGAAGCAAAAAGGAAGAAAGGGCATTACTTGTGGGCTTGTAGGCGTGAGTGGAATGAGTTGATGACTGTACACTGTTTCTACAAAATTAAACACCCCTATTATCGCAATAAAAACTAGCAACATTACATTACCTTCTTGTAAGACTTCTTGTCTACAGGTTCAAGAGTGGGAAAGAACTGAAAAAACCAGTGTAACAATTACCCACACACCCATGAAAGTGATTTCTCAAAAGCAAAACACTTTGAAAACAAAAGGATAACTAGAAATCAAGATAAGCATCGTTCCTATTTATGTTGTGTAATCCCCCCAAAACTGAAAATTATTTCATTTCATTGAAAACTAAATTTTTTTAAATACGCAAACAAAAAATTAATATAGTTTAAATATTTAATGGCATTTTTCAGGTAAATAGTCACTTGACACTGGAAAGCATAAACAGGAAGAGAAAGCTCTGTTTTTGGAGTAGCTGTTATGGTATGATAATGGAATCTGGTCCTTTTAAAATCAACAAATGAGTCTTACAATTTAGGTGAAACTACTATTAGGAAATTCAACTTTTTTCTTCAGGTGCACTACTGTTCCACTTTTCATCAAAGAGCTTTCTTTCTTTGGGCGCCTAATTGAGTTATTTCTTCTTTTTTTCAAATGATGTAATAGTTTGAAGGTTGACTGAAAAAAACAAGCTGAAATCTGGTGAATGAAACAATGTCATAAGTAAATTGAGAAATAAACTGTAGTAAAAGAATTAATATGCTTTTATCACCCAAACTAATATTCAAAAGAATAACTATTAAGAGTAAGGGAACTCCACTTGAATCACAAATGATCTAGCTCAATTCACCAAACACCACCAGGCAATGCAGATAAGTACTATAAAGGTCTCACAGAATAAATCCACCTGCCATGCTTGTACTACAAAATTCCCTTGGTATTTGTATCCCTTAAACACAAATGTTTCTGGAAGATGAAATACTTAAAATGCATTAATTAAAATTAAGCCCCATGATTTTCTCTCACCTTTTTCAAGCCCCTTGATACTGCTCCCAGCAAAAATCTGTGATTTACTAGTAACTTCAACATTCTGGAAAATTATTAAACACTGCGCAGAACACTTAAAAGAGAACAAGTTCATAAATCATTATGCAGCAGTATCAGAATGAAGTTCACAAGTAGAAATTTCTGGAGCGTCTACAGAACTACAAGACAGGAGTAAAACTGATGATGTACCAATACCCAGCGAACTTCAAGCACTGACCTTCACCCAAAATTACCTTCCTCTAGTTCCTGGACAAGTACAGAATCCTAATGCACGCTTCACACACATCATGGTTTTACCTACCCCTTCTCTGAGAATCTGGAGGTAAGTTTCTCTCCAGAAAAAAAAACTACATTTCCAAATTCAATCAACCAAGTAACTGGGCAGCAACCCTAGATTTAATTGCAGAGCTCCTGAACAACCCTTTCTCCTTTGCCTGTCAACTTCACTAGTCAAAGGCAATCACTGAGTTTTCTGCTGGGTCGGGACAAATCCAGGGAGAATAAACGTAGGTTCGTACAAACCTGTCGGTGATAGTAGACTGCGTGCCACTCATTGGGGCCCTTGGCAAGAGGTCCTCCTTTCATTCAACTTGCATTTTACAGTAACACCTCCACCCTACCCCCAATGCTCTGGGACTAGGCCCGACTCTGGAAAGGGCAAAAAAGTCCAACTCAAAACTCCATTCAGTCATCTAGAACGTCCGGTTGAAAGGGATCTAGAAAAGAGGATGTGTGTTGAAGCAAAACAAGTTATCTCCCAAAACAAACCGAGGAGGCCTGCCAGAAGGCAAGTTGTAGAGCTAGAGATAAATCCTCGAGAAAGCGCAGGGAGAAAACTTCGTCACAGAGGCAGTGGGCCAGTCGCAGGGAAGTGGGCCCAGGAGTCCCTCTAGAGCTGGAATAGGATCAACTCGGGGTTCGGCATTCACTCCTCCTCTGCGGTCTTGAGGGCCTGCAAGTTCCCGCCGTCGCCGAACCGGGCCCTCTCGCCTCCTCTTTCTATCTAGGGCTGGCGGGCGCTCGTGGTCGCAGCCTCCGCCGCGTCTCCGGTCGTGCCGCGCCAGGCTCGCGCGGCTCCATGTCCGCGGGCCGGGAGATTTCTGTCCTCTTCCTCGTCACCCCCACCAGGCTTCGTACTCTGGGAAGCAGGGATTCTGGGGATAGGGAGCCTTGCAGCGAGGAGTGACAGGAGTCTGGCCTCTCACCGCTGCAGTCTACAGAACAGTGTTCGGTGGCCCGGACGCTTCCGCAGTCCGCAGAGGTAGCGGCTACGGCTCCTCCCAGTCAAGCGGGTGGGCGGTGATTCTCGCGAGAGGAGAGAGGTTCACTTTCGGCCTAGCCCGGAAAGGCCGGCCGCCGGCGGTGGCTGGGACGGCAGCGGCTGCAGTGATAACTCTGTTCGCAGGGCAGGCTGACCAGGTCCCGAGGCCCTCGAGGGAGCTCCCGCGGCGGGCGGGGAAGGCCGCCTGCCGCAGTGAGTGTCGTAGGACACAGTAGGTGAGGGGCGACACTCGCCGGCGCGCTGACGGGTTCCGGTTCCGGTTTTGTGGTAGCCTCGGCCAGCACTAGCCAGTTCGTACCTTCCCCCGCCGGCTTTTTGGACTCCTTCTCTTAGGCCTCGGGAAGGCGACTCAGCCGGGATCCCTCCGCCCGGGCGTCGGCCTGCGGTCCTGCTGAGGCCACCACCTGTCCGGGTTGAACTGCTGTTCTACTCTTTTCTCAGCGTGGACTCATTCCCCGGTGTCCTGTTTGTGGGCCGAGGGAGGTGAGAATTGTCTCACCTGGGAGCCCCACCCATCAACCCACCGACGCCCGGAAGGCGTGGGACTGTCAAGAGACCTGTACTTTTGAGTTAGCTTTAACTAGAGACTGCCAAAGAGCACTCCTGCTATACCGAGAATTTCAGGATGAGCAGCTCTAGTCCTAGAAACTTGTATTCTTTATTAAGGGAATGGAATTGTTCTCCTTACTCTCTGCTAATACTTACAGGCTGCTTTTGACCAATGGAAACGACCTCAAGTCCAGGTGCCTGGACACTGTCCTTTACTCTGAAGCAAACCCCAGCAAAGAGAAGCTTTTGCCTTGGCCGACTCACTTGGGGCATCTGCTGATCTCGTCCCATGACTGAGGCCTCTATACCCAAGTCCTAGCTGCTGGGGAGGATTGGAGGGCGGTGGTGTGTAGGGGTGGGGAGAAAGAAAGTTGAGAGTTGGAGCCAGGAGTTCTTGGTAAA